>NW_024879397.1:352494-548614 GCF_018340385.1 Cyprinus carpio | reverse complement strand
ATTGTATCATAGCTTCATGTCTTATTTCTCATCTCTTTACTGCTTAAGCTTTACCCTTTTTCCTATGCCCACTTTAATGCGTGTCAATGCGTGTGTCGTGTGTGGTGTGTGTGTGTGTGTGTGTATGTTCGGACTAGTTGAAGTGGTTTATTTATTAATAAAGTCTTAGGTTGGTATCAACACCTTGAGGTTGTTACTTGTTTGCTCATAACGGAAGTCCCTAATCATGCAGATGTAGTAGCTACATGCCTGCTGAGGTAGTAGTGTTACAGTAAGAAAGTTTATTTTCCACAGGAAAAGTAACGTTCTTAGGAAGTGACATACAGTCTGACACACACTGAGCGGTCAAGTAAATGCTTAGACAGCAGATCTAAATATTTATAACTACTCATATACAAGTTATGATTGATTATTCCAGATTTCCCCTGTTGAGCTGATTTCGCACCAGAAATTGGTGTGAGAAATGCTGACATGATAAAAAAAACACAGGTGATGAAGTTTTAAAAGGCACCTGTCGAGCCCTAAAAGTGGGTGCCTTGATATTCCAGGGAAGAATAGGGAGTGACTTGAGATACTCATTTGCGTCCCTATTTGCTGGGCTTGTTTAAATGCAGATAAAGTATGGGCTTCAGAATTGGTACCGACTATTTATGAATGAAAGAGTCTTTATGCATTTTTCATTCTTAAATGGTATCAGTGCAGGTTATCTGATTTTAGCGAAGAAACCCTAATTTTAGTATTAAAGTCAGTTTAGTCTGGTCTGATGAAGAAACCTCAGCTCAGCAGTCCAAACTGTACCATCATGAATTACTCTGCTATTTGGTGAAGAAATCACAGAATTGCAGTATTGCTTTAAAACTGTTTCTGACAAAGAAATGTCAGTGCAGTGTTTTATATAAAGGTAGGATTTGAGTGGATGATCCTCTTTTCTCACAGCATCATGCTTTTACAGACCCGCCAGGTTCCACCTCCATTCAATCACAGCGCACGCCCTCACCTTATACTGAGCACCTACCTGACCACCAACAGTCAACTCACCTCTGCACCTGGGCAACACACACCTCCCTACACCTCCTACCTTGACGCTCTCTACTCCTCTACTACTGATCCATTCATCACTGCCAGTCTCCATATCACTTTTCCCAGCACTACCCGCCTTCCCCTCTGCTTGTGCTCTGAATAAAAACTGTTCTTCGTTATCCTCAGCCTCCTGCATTTCTGTAAATAGACTGACTGGACTAACACTGATCGCACAAGCATGAGTCACACTGATCCCTTCCAAGACCTGGTCGACGCATTACGCCGGACACTCACCACTCTACTCCTGCATCCCTGACACCAGCAAGCACTTCACAACTTTCGCCAGCACTCACCTGCCGTAAGTACCAGTCCTATGGCACTGCCATGCCTACCGGTTCAGCGGAGGATTGCAGGTGTTTTCTGCTTCTTCAATGCCTCAGTTGGTCCTTGGAGATGCAACCACACTTGTACTCCACCGAGAGATCCAAGGTAGCATTCGTGTACTGCTCAGCTACAGGAGTAAAAGCAACACTTCTGTGGGCAGATTCAATTTGGACTCAGATGTTACCCAGTTATCCAGTCTTATTCAGCTTCATCGACCATTTCGAGAAGTTTTTGGCAGACCAGCTTGGGACTTCGTCTATTGGTGAGAAGCTGATATAAACATAAAAGCAGGAAAAAATGTCTGTCAATGAATATGCTCTTCAGTTCAGGACTTAACTGGCCACCAGTGGATGGAACGAAAAGGCCTTGCTGACTACCTACCAGATCAGGGATTGGAACCTCGCAGTGCGGTTGGCATCTCTCGCTGCATCTCGTGGATACCACTGGGCTACCATCGAATTGAACGGTTCATTCAACTCTCCATCCGCTGCCACCCGCTATGCAGTCGATTGCCTAGAAAGAGCACCAGGGCCAGGCGGTATCCCAGCTCCGCCACTCTGCCGGACCAGAGGCCGTCAGCTCCCGAGAACCAGCCAGCGAACCCATGCTAGTCGACGTCTACTATCGCGACGGCGGCTGAAAGACAAAGACGGCTGGCCCAGAATCTATGCCTCTACTGTGCATCCCAGGGGCATATCATCTCTGTATGCCCCGTCCGTCCTCCTCCGTCCCATGGTGAGTGCCATTCTCCTTCGAAGTATCAAGATGATAATATCATCACCACTGTTGTGGACATTACTGCTGCGACATATCGTTTCTTCCCTTCCAGTATTCCGCCTCCCGATTCTGGGTCAGCCCATTAGGCAACTTCACTCTCAGAGCGCCCTCTGCGGTCACCTCAAACTCGCTACCTCATGGCAAGCGCCGTCCGGCCTACCCCGGTCCACACACTAAGCGGAAGGCGCGTGAGGTACGAAGATGTGTGCGTCATAGGTGGTGGGTCCCATTACCCCTCTCTACCGGACTACTCCACCAGAGGAGATCCACCTGCTGTTCTTAGCAATCCCACCGCTGACGTCATCCTAGGGCCCTGTTGGCGCAGCAGAACCGTCATCTCGTTTGAATACGGGCAAGTCCTGAAGTGGAGGCGCTCCTGTTTCCAAGCTCATCACCGTTGTCCTGTCCCAGCCAACCTAACCCCTGCACCTCTTGCAAGTTGTACTACTACCTCATGAGCAGCCCTGGGGAGAACTCCATCTCCATCCACATGCTACGCCCCCCTTCAGTGACGTATTCTGCCCCAAACTGTCTTCCAAGCTGCCTCCACACCGGCCGTGGCTGTGCCATCGATCTGCTTCTGGTGAACCAGTACCTAAAGGAAGGATCACCCCCCTTTCCATGCGGGATTAGAAGGCCATGGAGGAGTACATCAAGGAGGGCGCTGGCCCAGGTTACATTTCGTGCCATCTACCTCCCCCGCTGCTTCGAGTTTCTTTCTTCGTTGAAAAGAAGGACGGAGGCTTATGACCCTGTATTGATTATCGGCTCTTAACAACATAACTGTCAAGTTCGATACCCACTTCCCCCTCATCCCAGCTGCCCTGGAACATCTCCGTGGTGCCACTGTCTTCACCAAGTTGGGCCTCCGCAGCGCCTACAACCTCATTCGGATACGAGAGGGGACGAGTGGAAAACAGCCTTCATCACCCCTACTGGCCACTATGAGTACTGCGTGATGCCGTATGGGACTGTGTTAACGCCCCTCTCCGCTTCCCAGATTTCATCCATGAGTGCCCGGGAGTTCCTCCATAAGTTCACCTCGACCTACAGTGATGATATCCTCATTTACCGCCCAGAGCCTAGCCGAACATCATCGCCCAGTTGCTGAGGTCCGTAGGCAAACGCCTCATGGCCTTTTCAGCTCTACCATCAAGGCTCGAGCAAAGGCCTCCTTCCATCAGGCACTCAGTGCAGTTTTCCTTGGTTACAACAATCAGAACGCAGTGGCATGCCGGCCATATGGACCGAGGGGAAGGTACATGCTGTAAGGGATTGGCCCCATACCTACCACCATCAAGGAACTCCAACGATTCCTTGGCTTTGCCATTTCTACAGACGTTCATCCAAAACTACAGTGCCATCACCCGCCTCTCACTAGTCTCCTCCGGAATAAGCCAAATCACTCTCTTGGACCTCCAGCCACACAGAGGCCTTCAACTCCCTCAAGAAGGCATTTTACGACCGCTCCATCCTGCGTCCATCCTGACCCCAACCGACCCCCTTCGTCGTTGAATGTCGACAGCCCTCTACTACCGGCGTGGGAGCAGTCTTATCTCAGCAGCAGGGGAATCCCAGTCGCCTCCACCCATGCGCCTGCTTCTCACGGAAGCTCAACCCGGCGGAGGTAAAATTATGACATCGGCAACCGTGAGCTGTTGGCCATCAAGTTGGCCCTGGAAGAATGGGAGGCACTTGGCTGGAGGGAGCCAAACACCCCTTTCTCTGGGTTCTCAATGACCACAAAGAACCGTGAGTATCTTCGGGTCGCCAAGAGGCTAAATCCAAGACAGGCTTGCTGGGCACTATTCTTCACCCACTTCCATTTTACCATCTCGTATCGCCCAGGGGCTAAGAACGTGAAGGTTAAACGCCCTGTCCCGGTGTCACGCCCCCGAAGAAAACCTAGAAGAACCGGAAACATACTCCCAGAAAAAAGTCATCAATCAGCCCCATTACCTGGTCTGCCGGACTCTTTCCTCCATCCATCCGGCTACCAACACACCGCCGGGTTGCCCACCGGGACACCAGTACATCCCCAGGACACACGCGCACTCACACTCATTCACTCTTCCGCTCCCACATCTCTTGGCACCGGTCACCCGGGGATCAATGAAACCCTCTCGTTGCTAAGAGAACGCTTCTGGTGGCCCCACCATGGCCTCTGACATCAGAAGGTACGTGAAAAAACGGATGTACAGACTGCACCCATCTCTAAAAGCCCACGCCATTCTACCATCAGCAAGCTCCATCCTTGGCCCGTCCCTAAATCGCCCGTGGTCACACCTAGGGTTGGATTTTTTATTACTGATCTTCCCCCTCTGATAATAATAACTGCATTCTGGTCATAGTGGACAGATTTTCTCTAAGTCATGTCGTCTTCTCCCCCTGAAAGGTCTTGCCCACGGCCATGGAAATGGCCGAGTTACTATTTAACCATGTCTTCAGGTACTTTGGCATCCCAGAAGACATCGTCTCAGACAGAGGTCCTCAGTTTTTCATCTCCCGGGTATGGAAACGCATTCCATTCGCTCCTATGGGGTGGCCATCAGTCTGTCCTCTGGATACCATCCACAATCTAAACGGGCAGACGGAGAGGAAGGTTCAGGAGATTGGATGCTTCCTCCGTAACTTCTGTCACTGCCCTGTCCAGAACTCCTGGAACCAGTTCCTAGGGTGGGCCGAGTACGCACAGATCCCTGGGACAACCTAACCAACCGGACTCACTCCATTCCAGTGCGTGCTTGCCTACCAACCTCCACTCTTCCCCTGGTCAGGGGAACCGTCGGATGTCCCCGCCATTGACTACTGGTTTCAGGGAGAGCGGAGAGGGTCTGGGACGTGGCCAACCACCAACTCCAATGGGCCCTACGCAGGCGCAGAATGACAGCCGACCTTCGCCAATCCCGAGGCTCCGGCATACCAACACCGGTCAGAAGGTCTGGCTGTCCACCCGGGACATCCGCCTGCGCACTGCCCTGCCGCAAGCTAAGTCCCAGATTCATTGGCCCATTCACCATCCTTTAGCAGCAAGCTAAGGCCCAGATTCATTGGCCCATTCACCATCCTTTAGCAGATCAAACTCCAATTACCCACCTGAGTACCGGATTCACCCCACTTTCCATGGTCTCTCCTTAAGCCTCACCATCCCTCTGTTTCTCCCTCCACAGAACCTGGCGAAGCCCCCCCCTCCCCTCCTCCTTGAAGACAGTGCTTCCTACGAAGAAGAGACATCCTGGACTGCCGGCGGCGTGGTGGACAACTTGAATACCTAGTGGACTGGGAGGGATATGGTCCAGAGGAACGTTCCATAGGTCCCACGCAACGAGATCCTGGATCCGAACTTACTAAACACCTTCCACTCCAGTCATCCTAACAGGCCAGCTCCCAGAGGAAGAGGACGTCCACAAACGCCGTCGGGGTCCTCGGCCCTCAGGAGCGGGCCGTGGGGAGGGGGGTACTGTTACAGACACGCCCAGGTTCCACCTCCATTCAATCACAGCACACGCCACTCACTGAGTACTGAGCACTTCCACCTGACCCTCATCAACAGTCAATCACCTCTGCACTAAAATACCATGCACTCAGTCAGCGTCTCGGTCTCATTCGCAACATAGTCTTACCTTTATGCTAACTCTAAGGACGAACTCTATCTACACTTACCTCTCTCCAGCGATCTCCAGAAGTTCCCAGCCATCTACGTGCGTGTGTGTGGTACACCTCCCTACCTTGACGTCTCTACCCCTCTACTACGGATCCTGTCATTCACTGCCAGTCTCCATATCACTTTTCCCAGCACTACCCGCTCCTCTGCTTGTGCCTGAATAAAACTGTCTTTCTGTTATCCTCAGCCTCCTGGGTATTTCGTAACACATGGCCATATAGATTATAATAAGATCGATGCAATTCATCTACACTTTGACTGTATGTATACAAGCCTAGCAACCAGGTGGTCCATTACTGTGTTTCACTCACTGAGTGAAATTACAACTGTAATACTGTACTTTCAGTATTCATGTGTGAGACACACATAACTACACATATTTTTAAAACCAGCTTTAACTTACAGCAAACCTGTTTTGTTTTCTTTTTAAACAAGTGCAAAAGTTTATTGTGAAATTAGAGAAGCATTCACAGAAGTGCTTATTTAAATGTAACAAGTCTTAAATGTTTGCTCTGAACGCACCGTGTTTTAAAACTGTGTGGACAACTTCTTTGAAATAGGCAGACACTAAACTGCCTTGAATTGCATACTAGCATGCATTGGTTACCATGACAACGACTCTGTCACAGGAAGTGCTAACTCCACATACGCACATACGTCACTTGGTGGTGCCATGTTGTAAACAGGACCACTTAAGTGGCTAAGCTAACATGACATTAGCATTGTTAGGCTAAGCTACCGAATAGCTTTAACAATTAGGGTTTAACATCCTTACTTGAAGCTTTTAAAATACAGCATGTTGTGTATGCAGTGTGAAGTAATTTGAATTTAACCTAATTCCTGGTCTCTGATTTTTCATTTCTTCTAGTCTCTGTTTTCCCTATCTTGTGAATTCTTCTCAGCTAATGTAACAAACTCAGATGTATCCTATGTAATGCTATTGCTCAGTTACTAGTTAATTAAATCTTAATTTAATTACATTTAACTGTTTATCTAGAGAATAATTATTAAGTTATTGGGGGTTTTTCAATAGCACAGTGAATTACACTCTACGAAGTGCGGGGCACACACATGGTATAGTCTAAGCATGGGAGCTGAACCTGCGCAGCATCTGTGACCAACCATGATGTGTTTTCCCCCACACAGATCTTACAGTTAATCACTAGTGCTACTGATTGTTCCTAATAATTCAGGACTGATACACTGTTTTAATTAAATAGCAGGCAGCTATTTTTAAATCCATTTACATTCTATACCCTCTTTTGTTCCACTTTAGTTTGAAAATTCTCTCTGAACCTCAAAAGGCAGCAGAGACAATTTTATTCCTAATTTATTTATTGTCAACATGTGCTCTAATCTTAGGACCCTGTTTACACAAGTTATCTAGACAAATACTAGGGCATAATTATAGTCCCAGGCACCAAGTAATAAGCATAATCTGAATCGGAATGCTCATGCCTCTTCCTTTTCCCCTCCTCTACTTCACTTCCTCAGATATTGAGTTCTGTTTGTGACCTATCAGTAAATTCTGAGTGATAATTTGACAATAAGAACATTCTTAAGTCACTCAATTAGAACTCTCTGCTTATGCCCCTTCCAGCAAACATATGCTGAACCAAACCTATTTTAGCAATTTTCTATCAACAGCTAAGATAATAACAGAATACTTCTCCAGCTAACCACACCTGGCAAAACCTAGCTGTAAAACCTAGCTACACATTCAGTTTGATCTTGCATTAGTCTATCCCCTTACTCATAATAAGCAACTAGACACCATTAACCCTCTGGAGTCTAAGGGTATTTTGGGGCCTGGAGAATTTTGTCATGCCCTGACATTTGTGCTTTTTTTTCAATTTCTTATAATATCTAAATGCCTACAAAGTCTAATCTCACTGTAATCAGCACAAACTAGGCTATAATAATATGTGAGCAGCATGTATGTACATGATTGTGTTTTTGAGAAAAAAATGTTATGCGTGGTTAGTGAAAAACATAAAAATGTTAAATCTCACTTGAATAAGGCAATTAAAACACATATAGAAAATTGGTTTCCCAGGCAATTTGGAGAACTGGAGCTTGTAGCCTAGAATTTTTTTTTTTTCTACAATGATGTGGAAAATCATCTTGTTACTCACTTACAGAAAACAATATATGATTTAAATTTTCTAAACACTTTTTGTTGGGTAAAAGTCATATGCGAGTAGGCGTCAACTATCATGAATTCACACCTGAGAAGACAAAGGCCTGCATAATGAGCCTGCATAATGAGCCATTCAGTCAGCTGTGTCACTGAGAGGGAATGAGTTACAAGAAAGAATGTGAGGACAAAATAAATGTATATAATTTTTAGGTTTGTAGTTTATTTAGAATATATTTCAATTATCCCACAAATATAATTTAATATATTCACTTGTGAGTGCAGTTAAACAGTTTATTAGGAACAATCAAAGCTGACTTTCAAACTGAATTTTTTTGCATCATTACTCCAGTCACCCAATCCTTCAGAAATCCTTTTAACAATCTTATTTTCCTACCAAAAAAAAAAAATCATTTATTGTTATTATTATCATTATTATCATTATTATTATTATTATGATTATTATTAATGTTGAAAAGAGCTGAGAATATTTTTTTTTTAGGTTTTTTAGGGGGGATAAATGGAAAGAACAGCAATGATTGCTTACATTTGTACAGTTTTAGTTACATTATGGTTACATTTATATTATGTATCACATCAAGCTTTTGAGGTATATAGTAGTGTATATTGTTATTGAAACTCATAATATTTCACTTGATATACATTTAGTCAGGAATTATATTTTGGAAAAAGTCTTTGGAACAAGTCTAACTAGTAAAATGTTTACACGTTATGTGAAAACTAGTACAAGTATATATTATTAATAAAAAGAGACTTACTCATGTTTATGAACTCTGCTGAATAAAGTGCTTCATTCTTTTTTTCTGAGGAAATCCCAAATCTCAAATCCTCAACCACATCACATCTTTTTGGGGTGAATTATGTCTTATTCCTCTCATCGCGAAGCAAAAGCAGCTAAAATAAAAAAAAAAAAAAACTTGAAACAACAGTCTCGCTTGTTTGTCTTCTGTTGTGTGGGCGTATTCAAAAGCCCGCGCGCTTCAGTGAAACATTTGAATCTCAATAGCGCGCTCGCGCGCGGCGCGGGGCGTGGTGGTCTCATTAGAAGATAATGAAGGGAGACGTGAAAAAAGGACGGACATCGCGTTGTTTTCATATGGATTACTTTATCACAGAATATTTTGTTTTCAGCAGCACTCGTTTAGTTTAAAAGTAGACATGTCAGGCTTTCTATAGAATATCTCTCTCTATGTCTCTTCGTTGAGTATTCACCTGAGTTACAGTTCATTTTAATGACGCATTTGTAATCTGAAGATCAGCGCAGACAAAGGCTGCAGACAGCCACTCCTTGTTTGTTATCTTTATTTTATAAGTGCACACAGTTTTGTTGTTATTATGTCTGTATACAAAAAAAGTAGACCCTTTACAGATTCGATGATGTATTGCTCTTATCTGTACGATCAAAAATGAATAGTGTAATTTAAGTTCTTTTCGGGGTGAGGGGTTTATCAGGAGAAAATACCCCAAAAAGCGTATACGCGTTAATCGGACTCCAGAGGGTTTAAAGCTGCAAGCAGCGATGAAAGGCGCCCCACCTCACACCTGGGCTCACCACCACCCTGTGGCCCAGGAGAACAGCGAACGTTGGGGCAATATGCTTACTAAAAAGGTAACATATTTGTTGCCACTATTTCCTGCTGCCAACAGGTGGCACTATGATTATAACTTAATTCAGCATGTAAATGTCTTCAGGCCAGGACTCCTTACCAAACATGCAACATTTTGGGCAGATCAGACATTGCATGTTTAAGTTAGTGTAAAAGAAGTAATTCCTGTTGCCCAGCAGGTGGCGCTAAGACTAGTAAATAAATATTGGCCTAAAGATGAGTTCAGGCCAGGACCCATATCTGTCACGACACGCACACAAACAGGTAGACCCAATTGCAGTGTTTTATTGGGATAATCCAAATCTCATAATCCAGCCAGGCAAAGGTCAAAATCCAGATAAGCAGTCCAAAACAAGAAACACGAACCTCCACAAGGGAACAAGAAAAAGCAGGGTGACATTAAACAAGGACTCCGTCACAATGACAGAAACAACCAGGGTATTTATAGACAGGTGCAAATAAAGTGGGGACAGCTGAATACAATATGAACAGTGATGAATACAAGACAAGGCTTGTGGAAACCGCCTCGGGCACCGCATCGGGAACGGCCACCGCACATCGGGAATGGCCTCGGGCCCCGCATCGGCATCAGGCAGCACCGCCTCGACCTCGGGCACCGCATCGGGAACGGCCTCGGGAACTGCCTCGGCCTCGGCATCGGGCACCGCCTCGGCCTCCGGAACAGCATCGGGCACCGCCTCGGCCTCCGGAACAGCATCTGGCACCGCCTCGGCCTCCGCGATCGGGCACAGCCTCGGCCTCCGGAACAGCATCGGGCACCGCCTCGGCATCGGGCACCGCCTCGGCCTCCGGAACAGCATCGGGCACCGCCTCGGCCTCCGGAACACAAAGCATCAGGCACCGCCTCGGCCTCCAGAACAGCATCGGGCCATCGCCTCTCGGCATCGGGCACCGCCTCGGCCTCCAGAACAGCATCGGGCACCGCCTCGGCCTCCGGAAAAGCATCGGGCACCGCCTCGGTCTCCGGAACAGCCTCGGGCACTGCCTCGGCCTCCGCATCGGGCTCCGCATCGGACACCACCTCGGCATCCGCATCGGGACCCGCCTCAGCCTCTGGCACCGCCTCGGGAACGGCCTCGGCCTCCGCCTCGACCTCCGCTTTCAGGCACCACCTCGGCCTCCGCATCGGGCACCGCCTCGCCTCGGCCCCCTTTGTGGAGGTTCGTGTTTCTTGTTTTGGACTGCTTATCTAGATTTTGACCTTTGCACTGGCTGGATTATGAGGTTTGGATTATCCCATAAAACACTGCTATTGGTTCTACCTGTTTTGTGTGCGTGTCGTGACAGAAGGACTCCATCACACAACAAGATCCAGCGGTATGTTTTTTGAGTTTTCTCCCCCAAGCCATCGAGCGGGGAGAGAAAGATTGGTTTTTGAGGGGAACCCCGCCTGGTCGTTTTTCGTGGGACCCGTGAGAGTCACACAGAGGACCTTGAACATAGTGAGTGGTCGGAGAGGAGGTCCGGCATCGCTCTCCACCATGGCCCCCTTCGACCGCAGGGCTCGTGAGGGACGGATCGGAGCCGCCGTCTCTCTATCACGGACGGAGAAGGGTGAGGAAGCACACGTCTGTCGATCCAGAGACAGTTCACGTCACGTCTGCCGAGCCTGTGTCTTCGGACAAGACGGCCGCTGAAACATTTTTGGATTATTTTTCTATGCTGTCCAAAAAATCCTAGAGATTCCCAAGAGTGTTAACGTCACGTCTGCTGATCCAGAGACTGTTCACGTCACATCTGCTGAGCCAGCGCCACAGCACAAGATGGCCACCAGCCCAGCGCCACAGCACAAGATGGCTGCCAGCCCAGCACCACAGCACAAGATGGCCGCCAGCCCAGCGCCACAGCACAAGATGGCCACCAGCCCCCAGCGCCACAGCACAAGATGGCCGAATCCACACCTGCGTCGCCAGACAAGATGGCTGACTCAAGGCCTGAGTCTCCAGACAAGGTGCCACCAACTAGCCATCATAGAGGGCAGAGGAGGAGGAGACAGGCGTCTACCGTTCCTCAAGATAGATCCTCAAAGTAAATTTCCTGTCACCAGCAGGTGGCGGTATGATTATAACTGAAAATATTGGCCTTAAGATCTGTTGAGACCAGGAATCTTATCAAACATGTGAAGTTTAGGGCAGATCAGACATTTCATGTTTAAGTTAGTTTAAAAACTAAGTCATTTCCTGTTCCCAGCAGGTGGTGCTATATACATTATAATTGAATATTGGCCTTTAGATGTGTTCAAGCCAGGACTCTTTGATAAAACGTGTGAAGTTTGGCATTGTATGCAAGAGTTACAACAACTTCATAGTATTAATAGCATACTTTAGCACATAGTGTTGCTAGCATGTTTGAGAATATTTCTAGCATGATTAGCACACAATGGCATATTTTACGTTGTTGCTAATAGTGCATAAAAGTATTAAAACATGTCACTTCCTGTTGTCAGTAGGTGGCACTATAACAATAACCAATATGAGCATGTAGATATCTTCAGGCCAGGACCTCTAATCAAACTTGAGGCAGATTGGACATTGTAGGCACTGCATTAATATCATGCCTTAACACTGAGCTAAGTGTTGCTAGCATGTTTTAGCATGCTTCTAGAATTTTTCCAGCACTTGTTTTCCACACTACACTTGTTGATGCTTTTTATTATTTTGCAAGGAGTCCATAACAGTGTTAATCATGCCACTTCCTGTTGCCATCAGGTGGTGCTATGACATAATCGAAAACAGGCATGTTGATGTGTTCAGGACAGGACTCTTATCAAATTTGTTCAATTTGGGGCAGATTGGACACTGTATGCCTGAATAGAGTAACTTCCTGTTTCACTGCATTGATAGGATGCTTTAGCATTTAGCTAAGTGTTGCTAGCATGTTTTGGTATGTTTCTACCATGTTGCCAGTGTATTTAGCACTTGCTGACACTTTTTAATATGTTGCCAGGAGTCCATAACAGTGTTAAACATGAAACTTCCTGTTGCCAGTAGGTGGCGCTATGACTATAACCAAATAAGGGCATGTTGATGTGTTCAGGACAGGACTCTTGTCAAACGTTTGAAGTTTGGGGCAGATCGATCATTGCTTGCCTGAGTTACAGCAACTTCATTTTTTTACTGCATTAGTAGCATGCTTTAGCACTTAGCTAAGTGCTACTAGCATGTATAAAGTATGTTTCTAGCATGTTGCCAGCCTATTTAACACTTGTTGACACTTTTAATATGGTCCTAGGAGTCCATTACAGTGTTAACCATGTCACTTCCTGTTACAAGCAGGTGGCGCTATGACCTATACTGAATTTGGGAATGGGTGTTTGTTTCAGGGCATAACACCTATAAAAAAGTATGTAGTTTGGGGCAGATCGGACATTGCTTGCCCTGAGTTACAACAACTTCCTGCTTTCATAGTATTAATAGCATGCTTTAGCACTTAGTTAATGTTGTTAGCATGTTTGGGAATATTTCTAGCATGTTTAGCACACCATGGCATATTTTTTTGTTTTGCTAATAGTGCATACCAGTGAAAAAACATGTCACTTTTACTGTTCTGCCCGTATCTGGCACTATAAAACTCTAACCAAATATGAACATGTAGATGTCTTCACGCCAGGACTCTAATCAAACTTGTGAAGTTTGAGGCACACTTGGACATTGTATGCTTGAGTTACAGTAATGTTCTATTTCACTGCATTAATAGCATGCTTTAACTCTAGAGCTAAGTGTTGCTATCATGTTTTAGCATGCTTTCTAGAATTTTCCAGCCTATTTAACACGTGTTGATGCTTTTTATTATTTTTGCAAGGAGTCCATAACAGTGTTAAACATGCCACTAATCCTGTTGCCAGCATGTGGCGCTATGACTATAACCGAATACGGGGAATGCTGTT
The DNA here is from genome assembly GCF_018340385.1 of Cyprinus carpio. NCBI lineage: Eukaryota > Metazoa > Chordata > Actinopteri > Cypriniformes > Cyprinidae > Cyprinus > Cyprinus carpio. Next base: position 535,097 of record NW_024879397.1, on the reverse strand, counting down.
GATGTGCTTTCAGGACAGGACTCTTGTCAAAACGTTTTTGAAGTTTGGGGCAGATCGGACATTGCTGGCCTGAATTACAGCAACTTCCTTTTTCAAAGCATTTGGGTAGCATGCTTTAGGCACTTAGCTAAGTGCTGCTAGCATGTTTTAGTATGTTTCTAGCATGTTGCTAGCCTATTTAACACTTTTTGACACTTTTTATATGTTCCTAGGAGTCCATAACACAGTGTAACCATGTAACTTCCTGTTGCCTGCAGGCTGGCGCTATGACTATACTGAATTTGGTATGAGTGTTTGTTCAGGACACAGAACACCTATCACACATGTGAAGTTTGGGACAGATCGGACATTGCTTGCCCTGAGTTACAGCAACTTCCTGTTTCACGGCGAACATCTAAATTTGTCAGGCCGCCAGGGACACACCCCTTGATTTGAAAACCTCAAAAAACCTTTCGCGATTTAAGTGTCACAAAGGTCTTATGATGACCCTCACTAAATTGGCAGACAATACAATTAAAACTGTAGGAGGAGTTCTTCAAAGTCCGAGGCATGGAAATGGCAAAAATCGTACAGGAAATTCAAAATAACTTAATTCCTGTTGGGTTTTGGATTTTGTAGCAAGAGACTTTTTTGTAGGTAATGGTGTGTTACATGTGTTTACCAATTTTCATGCATGTACGTGAAACGTCGCTCGAGGCGCACTCCGTTGAAATTTAAAAGTGGCCGCTATCGAACCATTTTGCCACACCCACTTCTGAAACCTATATCATATTAAAATTTTAGCCAGTTCTGATGTGTGTGCAAATGTTTGGTGCGTTTTGGAGCGCATGTTTAAGCCCTCAAAAAATGTGATTCATTTTGGAGAAGAAAGAAGAAGCGGAAGAAGAAGAATAATAAACTGCAGCAATTCCAAGAGGGTCCTCGCACCATCGGTGCTCGGGCCCCTAACAAGGGGAGGTAAATGATCTCAAGCAAACAGATCACGGATCTCACAGATCCCACAAGGACCCCAGCATATACTGGAGCTACAGGAGAGACCAACAGACTTCAAAAAGGCTCTGACAGATGCGCTGAACAACAAGAGCAGCTAGAAAAGGCCAGCCAGAAGGACCGGGGAAAGCTGGACAACACGCAAGACAAACTTGACCTGGTCCAGGGAGAACTAAAGGTCACTCTTATAGGCGGCAAAATGACAACACAGGGGGATAGTAACTCCTACTCCCTCACACCTCGCTCAGCAGTGCAAATTCCCTCAGGCTTGCTTACGAGGGACAAGCAAACTACGATGCGCCGAGACCACACTTTCTGCTTAACAACTTAGCAGACAGAACCATAATACCTCAATCAACCACAGAGCGAAGGGGGTCCCTTTTCCAAGCAACCCTGCAGCAGTGCATGAGGTGACCCCCCAGAGACCTTCACATAGCCTAGCCAGACAACACATAACGGGAATTAATAGTTTTTCCTACTTTATGCTAGTACTAGACAGTAAATTTGCAGGAATGGTTGCAATAATTTAAACATTGCTTGCAAGCAGACCCAGTAATCAATCTTAATGCGTCCTGTCTCAAACTGTCCACAAAAAAATTAACAACTGTTCCTGACTCTCACAAAATTTTCAAAACTTTCTCTTCTCTGCTTAGTCCTGCTTCCACCTCCTCCTTCATCGACTCTTACAGCCAACGACTTTGCAGTTTTCTTCACATAAAGACAATTTTGTACAAATTCTTGTAAAGAAACGGCTTCAGGGCGTCACAAGAAAGGAAAAGTCCAGCAAGCGCCAGGATCGTCTCTACAGAGGATTCAGCTGCAGTGGTGTTGCGATCGGAGTGCCACCAGTGCAGAGCTTGCTCAGGAATGGCAGCAGGCAGGTGTGCGCGCATCTGCACGCACAGTGAGGCGAAGACTTTTGGAAGATGGCCTGGTGTCAAGAAGGGCAGCAAAGAAGCCACCTCCTCTCCTAAAAAAACATCAGGACAGATTGATTTCTGCAGAAAGGTATAGTGAATGGACTGCTGAGGACTGGGGCAAAGTCATATTCTCAGATGAGAGCCCCTTTCGAGTGTTTGGGGCATCTGGAAAAAGGCTTGTACGGAGAAGAAAAGGTGAGCGCCTACCATCAGTCCTGTGTCATGCCAACAGTAAAGCCATCCCTGACACCATTAATGTGTGGGTTGCTTCTCATCCAAAGGGAGTGGGCTCACTCACAATTCTGCCCAAAACTCACAGCATGAATAAAGACAGTGGTACCAAAACACCCTCCAACAGCAACTTCTTCCAACCAAATCCAACAACGTTTGGTGAAGAAAAGAACAATGCATTTTCCAGCACGATGGAGCACCGTGTCCATAAGGCAAAAGTGATAACTAAGTGGCTTCGCGGGACCAGAAATGTTGAAATTTTGGGTCCCATGGCCTGGAAAATCCCCAGAATCTTAATCCCATTGAGAACTTGTGGTCAATCCTCAAGAGGCGGGTGGACAAAAAAAACCCACTAATTTGACAAACTCCAAAACTCCAAGAAAGTTATTATGAAAGAAATGGGGTGATCCCTTTTTTTTTGTCAGGATTTGGCCCAGAAGTTGATTGAGAGCATGCCCAGTCGAATTGCAGAGGTCCTGAAAAATAGAAGGGCCAACACTGCAAATACTGACTCTTTGCATAAATGTCATGTAATTGTCGATAAAAGCCTTTGAAAACGTAAGTGTCTTGTAATTATATTTCAGTACATCACCGAAACAACTGAAACAAAGATCTACAAGCAGTTTTAGCAGCAATACTTTTTGAAAAACTCAAATATTATGTAATTGTCTCAAAACGTTTGGCCACGACTGTACTATCAGAGCCTCTACAACTGATCAAGGATGCCAAGTAGCAGCGAGGGCGTTGTCCCTCAATGAGCCAAAAAAGGACAGTAAACTAACTGATTTTAACGAAGAAAACCCTAATTTCTGTATTTTAGTAGAGGGTGTGATGACTTTCTCTGACAAAGAAATTCAGATTAGCAGCCCCTATAACATGATACCAGAATAAATCCGTCCTCTGATCTCTGGGCGAAGAAATCTCCCACTTTCAGCACTGTCATAGGTGATCTGAGCAAATGCTCCTCATTTCACCGATTTTAATGGCCTTATTATGTGTTACGTATCATGGTAACTCATAGTGACCCGCTCATGTGAAACATTTACGTTCAAATTAACTGGTGGTTATTCTAAGCGTAGATAACTATGAATTCATCATTGCCGGTAAGGTGACCGGGCTGTTTTGATTGTGAATGAGTGGCATGTGCCGTCATGACTGAGCCCACTCATCTGACCCATGTGAGTTTCCTATGCACGCTGACAGTTCAGATCAATCGCCTGCCTCCGCTTGGCGCTTTTCTTTTATTATAATTAACGATATTTTGTGATGTTTCCAAGGTATTGGTCCAGTTTGTTTATTTGGCAGATGATACTAATTTTTCAGTTCTGGAAATAATATACAGAAATTAGTAGAAATCTATTGAATATGAAAATGACAAAACTGAAGAAATGGTTTGATGTAAAATAAGTTGTCATTGAATTTAAAAAAGACAAAATTTATGGTCTTTTGGAAATAGGAAAATAAATGAATCTGTTGCCTTATCCATAGATGGAGTTTGATATTGAGAGAGTGTTGAGTTTTCGTTTTCTTGGTGTAATTATGGATGATAAGTTATCATGGAAACCTCACATAGCACACATTAAAAGAAAAATCTGCCAAAAACATTTTTTGTTTTAAACAAAGTGAAGGAGGTATTAATATTAGGAAACAATGAAAACAATGAAAGATACTTTATAGTTCACTAATGCGTACCATATTTTTATTATTTATTGCATAGAAGTCTGGGGGCAACACCATATCAGATAAATATCAAACCTTTATCTATTCTACAGAAGAGAGCCATAAGAATTATTCTTCCATAAAGTTAACTATCGAGAACATACAAGTAATTATTTGCGAAATCCAGAATATTAAAGTTAGAGGAGATTTGGTTTAAGTTTTCAAAATTAATAATTTTTTTGTTTTTTTAAAGCAAGACATAAAATGTTACCAGAGAAAATACAAACACCTTTATCAGTTAGAAAAAGAGTTCAGTAGGAGAAGGTATAATTTTTAAACATCAATTTGCACGTACAACAATTATAAAACAAATGTGCCCTTCAGTTATGGGAGTAAAAGTGTGGAACTCCTTGGGCATGATATCTTATAAAGTTGTAGTAGTATATTGGTCAGTTAAAGTATAAGTATAAACAGACTATATTCAGTCAGTATTAATATGGTGAGGGTCTATGTTTTTTTTGGTTTTTGCTTGGTTTTGTTTTGCTCTATATATATTGGCTTTAGTAATATTGGTCAGTATGTATGTATTGGATTACTGTTGTTTTGTTATTATACTGCATGAATGCTGATTTTTAAACCAACATTGTTTTTTTGTCACAGAAACTATTAATATAATATAATAATATTATTATTAATAATATAATATAATAATATTATTATTAAGATTTTATCTTCTTTCTGATCCCTTTTGCACATGGGAATTTAAATTATCTAAAGAAGAAAATGAAATGTTTGTGTTTTACCATGGAGCAATAAAATAAAATGAAATGAAATGAAGTATTGCTTCATTTGAGCTTGCATTGGTCCTCCTAGCAACATGTGACCCCTGAAGTGTGAGGCAGACTCTTCTGGGTTAAAGCTGATAACAGCACTCAACTTCACGGACCTTCGTGTAACAACAAAGAACTGTGTGTAGCCAAGCTAACTCTTTTAGCAGCCATACAGACCAAACTAAGCCCTTTACCCTCAACTGCTAGCTGTCAGCATCTGAACTGACACTTAGATAGGTGTGCGTGTAAAAGTGTAAATTTTCAACCAACTCCTCTCTCTCTCTTTCTCTCTCTCTCTCTCTCTCTCTCTCTCTCTCTCCCTCTCATTCTTGGTTTCACTTCCTTTTTGTGCTAAAACCTGTTTAGACTCAGGTTTGTCCCTCCTCACATATGTTGGTTCTATTTGTGTTATTTTTATTTTGACTTTATTCTACCACTCTGTGATTCCATTTCATTTATTTACTTTTTAGCTTGAAGGTACAGATTCAGCTAAGGTTGATTCTAATTAAATCTGAGATTTAATTAAATCAATTTGTTTATTTTTTATCATTCTCCTTTTAGTTTCCTAAAGCTATTAGAACATTTTCATTTTACCTTTTCCTTCTTTTAGTTATTTGGACCATCCACCATCTTCCCTCTCAGTATAGGTTAGAGCAGTTCTAGCAACTGTTGTCCCATTAATGAGTTGTACAGGTTTTAGTACCCTAATTCCTGTCTCTTCTATTACCCTTCTTACACCAGGCCCCTGAGCAACTAGGAAAACGTCCTATTGTTTGTTCATTACCTTGAGGTGTTTTGATGTGTCCCTGCTAGGCGCAGCTAACAGTGCTCCCTAGGTTTCAATGACCATGCTACATTCCTTTGAACAAAGTGACAATCCCGCCCCCCCGTAGTCTCATATCTCCTAGCTTTAACTAAATAAGGAAAGCCCTGTTCATTTTCCCTGTCCTCTTTCTGATTCTTATTTCAAGTTTTTTTTTTAATTTGATACCTTCATAGTGACCAAACCTGTGAACCATCAGTGCTTTTGAGTAATAGTTTGACCCACATGTATGGCCCGGTTTATTAGATGACCACTGCTTACAGCCCAATCAACAAATTACTCAAACTCTCTGCTATGTGTTCACAAACACAAAAAACACAGCCACAAACCTACACTCACTCAGCTCCCCCTGGAACCAGATCATCCACTCCTTCGGGGCCACAGCCTTACGGCCTTCAGGACAGGAGGTAAATGAACTGAAAAAAACTTGCAAAGTCATAGAGTTCTACAGGGAACTGACACCTGCTCAACGAGAGAAAGCACGTGAAAAACGGATGCAAAGAAACTAAAAATTACAGAATGGGTGCAACAGAAGAAAAACACCAGTCTTCAGATGGCTCTAACGGCTGCTAGACACCAAGTGCAGCTGGAAAAAGCCCATCAGACAGTGCCTTGGAAAGAGAAACTGTTTCACACAGAAGTTGCTGTTAAAAACAGTGTATGTGGAACCAGGGCCGTGGTCCAGGATGTGTTATACTTTGGGGTGGCAAAGAGGGGCAAGAGCAGAATGAGGGGTGGCAAATATAGATTCAGTGGTTTGTACTCCCCATATATTCTATTCCCTAACACCAGTGTTGGGGAGTAACTAGTTACATGTGACGGAATTACGTAATTACAAAATAAATGAAAGTGCAATCTCTTACAGTTACTGAGAAAAAAAGTGAAATTAATTTACAGTTACTTGTGAAAATGTTAACAATTACAAAGGGGGTTACATTTGATTTTTTTCACACCCAACAAACCGCACATAACAGATTTGATTGATTTGATTTCTTAATTGCATTGACCTGCTCTAAAATATGATTTGGCACCAATGTTTCAGGAGTTAGGTACACAGAACATTGCTTATTCAGACACTGTTTTATTTCCGTATTTGGGTTTATGCATATGCTTTAAAGATGAACTGTTTTTTTTCCTCCCCAAGGATTGGTGTTTCCTGTCATAGCGTGTGAAAAGATTTGATTTAAAAAACAGTAATCATAGCTATCAAACTATTTTCTTGTTATGATTTTAAACCTGTTATTTAAAAACCACCGAATGATCATAATTTAATCAGAATCCAGATTGATCTCAAAGTAAAAAATGTGCTAACGTCGGTGTGAGAGGGGGTGTTGTGGTGGCTATGGTTTAAAATGAAATTATTATAATTCTTAATTTAAGTGATGAAGGCTTTGAAAGTCTACCATAATCAGTGTTTGAGTTCTAAAACTGTAAGCTTAACCCGGCCTTCTTTAAATGATTCAAAATAATTAACAGTTGAAAATATTTTACATTTAGAAAAGAAACCAAAAAGTAATCAAATGTAATCTGTTACATTACTTTAATACACCCCATTGAAATAGTACACTCCGTTTACAGTTTAAATAGTGTACCTGTAAACTGTACCTATTTACATTTCCAAAGTACCTTTCCATCACTGCCTAACAGTGAATGGCGCTTTTCCACTGCTGGTCACGGCTCTTTTCGGCTCGGTACGGTTCAACATCGGCGCGGAACGGTTCGGCTTGGGCTTCGCGTTTCTCCCTGCCCCCCCCCCTTGGTACGACTCGCTTGGTACGGGCACTGTTTGGTTTGCGCTTTAGCTTCGGTTGCTTTTTTTTCCACTGCAGTTGTAGTACCCGCTTAAAGTGGGTGGGATGATCGTAAAAGTTGCCCGCCTCTACTGTCCATGACAATCACCTAACGTGGGCCCCCCCCCATATTTCAAACGCCCCACAGAAAACAATGGAGCCCTCCGAGGGATGGTGTTCTTGCATCTCTTCATTTGGATGTTTTTAACTTCAAGACGGAGAAGTTGTGCTTAAAATGAGGCTGTGGGCAGCAAACAAATTACTGCAGAAAAAACAAACGAGTCTGGGGGAACTCTTACAACTAAGTTAAGATGATCTATCACTCGATTTGTCGACGGGCGCACGAGGGTTAGCTTACTCTTGTTTAGGTCTCAATCGCTTATTTTGTCACACGCCAGATAATGGATTTAGCTGACAATTGTAGGTATTAAATGTGGACTCCTCTGTATTGCAGATGTATCATATTTTGCCAAGTCGCCGTCACAGACCATCTGTCTGGACGTTTAACAGAGCTTCTGAGTGGTGGGGTGTGATTGTTCTGGGTTACAAACACGCAGTGGTTGGAGAACGTTAAATGTCGACGAAATGTTTATTTACTTGTGCAACAAACTGCGTCCTGCGATGGAGAGACGGGACACAAACGTCCGCGTGTGGTACCTCTAAAGAAGAGAGTAGCCCATTGCACTGGTGGAAGCTTGCTACCGGAGCGTCGCGATTACAGAAGTGTTTTGGACATCTTTTTGGAGCAATCATTTCACTGTGTGTCTGTGTGTTCAGAGTTCTGTGCTGCAGCAGAGACGTTGTTGAGATACCGAACAAATTCGTTGCCAGATCAGGAGAGGTTTAAAGAAATGGCTGCCTACATTGAGAACAGATGGGGACTTCCACAGTGTATTGGTTCGATTGATGGATCACACATACCCAAATACACCACAGCGACTATCACTGTGACTATTTCAACTGTAAGGCGGTGCACGCATCATCCTTCAAGGTGTTGTGATGGAAAGGGACTTTTCTGGAAGTGTTCACAGGACTAGCCTGGAGCCTGTCATGATGCCTCGGGTTGTTTTGAGATGTCCACACTGGTTTGAGTGGCAGCCCGTGGAAACCACCTACCAGCTAGCACCAGAAACCATTGCTGTGGGATGTTGGCTACTTACATCCTTGGAGACTCTGCCTATCCCTTGCAGACTGGCTATTAAAACCATTCATTGACACTGGACGGCAACAGCGGAACAGCGGTTCTAAGCAACAGGAACTCTCCAGAGCACGTGTAGTGTTGAAAATGCGTTTGGTAGCCTGATGAAAGAAATGACGTGCGGTCGACCTTGTGAAATCTTGGTGCTGACATGCTGTGCTCTACATGACGTTGAGAAAGGCTTGATTGAATGCAGCCGTTTGTACATTTTTCCTCCTCCTTGAAGGCCGCTTAGCCTGCTCCCTTGCTTGCCGGCCTCATCTATTGCCATCTGCAAATGTAGCTCCCTCTGTGCCCGGTTCAGTTCCTGCTGTTGAATATCAGCCACCTGCATCTCTCTTAAAACAGCAATCAATGCTCCTGATGGTGCATGTTCCGTTTCCTCTTGCCTGGACACAAAGAAAGAAAAGTTATAATTGTGATTTTTTTTTTCTAAAGGTTTTTGCTAAAATCAAAAAAAAAAAAAAAAAGAGAGTTAAAATAAAGCTTATCACATATCATAGATTAATTTATGAAAGAACTGTTCATTAACAACCCCATGATCTACAGTGTGAACTAATCAAAGTTACAGTAGCTAGCAATAATGTATTATTATGGTGAGCAACTCGTTCTCTGTTAATTTCAATCATGATTGAGAAAGGCTATCCAATTTTAGTGCAGGCTTTCAAACGACATAAGAAAAGGATTAGGTAAGCTTAGTCTAAATATATGATCTGTAACATTAAGTGTTTTAGTCATATTTTCATCAGTGGTGGACAAAGTACACAAATCAAGTACTTGAGTATAAAGTACAGATACATATATAAAATATTACTCCAGTAAAAGTACTCCTTTTTCAATGTTACTCAGTGAAAGTACAAAAAGTACTCAATTTTTTATGTACTTAAGTAAAAGTACTGAAAGATAGATGTTTGCATTTTTATATAGGCTACTTTAATTTAATTTTATATTAGCACATATTTTTTTTTTATAATCCTACTGCTCAAAATACCTGGGATTTTTTCCAAAATAACCACTATATGGAGTCAAGATATATTTTTTGTTGTTGATATGACTATGTTGATGAGAGTAATGGTTCACTGTGAAGCTTACACTGTGATGTACCTGAGAGAAAACAGAGATGACCATCTGATTTTCACCAGTAAGAAAAATTATTTTAATTTTGTTGTTTGTTTTACAGAACATCACAGTTATATATGACATGATAATAAGGCCTGAAGTTAGTATAATATGAATTTAAACAACACCCCTGTCTCCAAACAGGGTGCATCTCTTCCCACTTCAGTAATTACTGTAGTTACCATGTTCTGAACATCACATCCTTTCACATTTTTTCTCCCCAGATGTAATATGTATATATATATATATAGGTGGTTGAATAAAAATATTTGGACATCATTTATAAAAATTACCTCAACTTAGCACCAGCAAGCTTGTTAGCTAGACAGTTAGCATCAGCTAACAATATTTACTTTTTTTCAGTACTGTTATGAATAAACATTCATGTCTGTCTACTCATTAATTTAATCCACCACTGTATTTCATACCTGTACCACACCTCTGGTGTCCTGCTGGTGCTGCTGGAGGTTGCTGGTGGTGACGCTGCTATCACCAGTTGGGACATTGAGGCATCACTGCACAGAGAAAGTGCTAACGAGTCAATCGTAGACAGTGCATCTGAAACAAAAAGTTTGTACAATGTTTTGTAATGCACAAATTACAGCAACACAAATCAAACTAGCAACAATAACAAATCCAGAACATTTACATAATAATAGAATAGGCATACATGTAAAAAAACAAAACAAAATAAAGCTTTACAGTATAGATGGTCAATAAAGTGAAGCTTTCAAACTTAATATATTGTACACAACTTTACATACCATCCTCGATTGTGTTGTCCAACAACGAGGTGGCCGAGTCCAGGGCACCCTCCATCCCATCCAACTCAGCTAGACTTCCGTAGATAGCGTCCATTTGGTCGAACCACTTCCACGTTCTTCTGTTTGCACCACTCCGGCCTTTTTGATCCTTTATGGCTCGGTAGTCACTTTTTAGTTTTTTTAATTTGTCCCTACACTGTTTGTAGGTTCGGTGGTAGCCGTGTGCGGCTAAGAGCTGTGCTACTTTCTTGGAACACACTTTTTCATTCCGTGTCGCCCCATCCAGCTCTCGCTGGATCCGCTCCTCGGCAACCAACAAGAGGAACGTCTGCACCTCGTCCACTGACCACGATTCAGCCATTTCTTTTTGAAATTTTTAAAATTCTTTTATCAAGTACTCAGTAATACTCTAAAAACAGGTGCTACCGCATTGGCTGTTGTCTGGCTATTTAAATCTAGCGGGTTTTAGTGTCTCGTGTCGCAAATACAACGCTGGTAGTGACGATTCTGTCTGACCAATCAGTGATCTGCAGTGTTTTTTACGTCACATTCATTTAGTATCGAGTACCCGGGACGTTTGGAACCTCAACAGAGTGTGGTACCATTTAAAGTGTTATTTTCTTTTCTTTAAGTAGGCTAAGTGTGAATTAAACGATTCAAAAGTTATCAGAATTAAAAGTAAAATCTGTCATTGCAGCTTTTTGAAGTGCAAATTTGTTTGGAAGGATGAAAATAATAGTAGGCTACATTTTCATCAGTTTTATCGGTTATTAAATCAGATACAGAGAAGCACAGTAAAATTACATTTATTTGAATGCATTTGTGAGAGCGTGATTACGAGTAACCTAGTCCATTGCCGTCAGTGCAACGTCTCTCTACTAATAGTGAAGCTGTGGATTTTGATTACTTCAAAACACAAATAAATTTTCGCTATAACTTTTTCTGTTTCTAAGCATTTTTTTTATTGACAAATAACAGGGCAGTGTTGACAATATTGTTTGTTTCTGTGTGTGAGTGATGCGTTATTGTGTCTGTACGTGTGTGCGTGCAGTACAATCCTTGTTGGCAGAACCTAGTTTAGAATGGCTATAGTTACGGCATTAATTGTGCTACTGATTGAGCGGTAATGGAGCACTCTGAGAGCGAGCGAAAACCAGAATTCTCCGACTTTCAAAAAATCCCCACTTCCAAGTCAAAATCACGCCGTTCCGCTCTCAATGCACTTCGATCCCATAGCTGCTTTGGGTTGGCAAAGTTAATTTTTAGGCCACCCTTGTGGACAAACGCCACTGTGTGGAACTTAATGAGAGAGACACCAGAGCTGGGGCCTTAGAAGGCCATCTGCACCGCAGCCAGAAAATAAAGTCCAAACCCTGACTCAGCAATTCTGCAACATTAAAGAGGACCTTGGACATGGTTCAGAGAGAACTGAAACAGTCCTGCCGACTGCGCATGGAATCACGTAAAAGACAGCTTGCTGAACATCACACCACCAGCAGTGCAAGCCCCTCCCCTCCGTAAACAGCTGCGAAGCCTTCTGCTGGACACTTCAAGTTAGCTCCCTGAAAAACTCTGCAGCATAATGAAAAAAAATTAATTCAGGCGAACCGAAATAATGCCTGTGAATGCCATCTGTAAGCAGCCCGAGCTGAAATCCAAGTCCTTGCTTAACATCAGAGATCCTGAGGACATCAAAGGAACTGATCCTGAGAATGCCTCACCGGCAGCTTAAACAAGCCATCATAAAGGAATTCTCAGACCCTGAACATGGATTGATCGCTGCCCTACCACACCAACCGGGCAGGCAAGAAAATCCCCATGCTTACTACCACAGACTTCGACAAGCTTACTTCGGAGCTCGCAATTACCCTGGCATGGAGGAGGACACCAGCTTCAAGAGCCTTTTCATCCAAAACCTCCATCCTATTGTAAGTCACCATTTAAGCATTATGGCCTGCCACACAATGCCTATGCAACAACAGCGTGACCTGACACAGAAGGCCTTTAACAAGCACAAGGCCTCCACTAAAGGTGTTTGTAAGACTCCACTGATTCTGAACACCACATCCCAGAATCCAAAGCAGGCACCAGAAGGCACCCAGCATTGCCATAATGCAAGGCCCTTCTGCAGAAAGCCACTAGCCAGCGGAGGACAGAGCATCACCATGACAACAGACCCAGGTTCCCAGACCAACCACTGGGGAGAAGCCATGGAAAGGGCATCCTCATCCTGCAAACACCACGGTATGTCCAACAGCAGTCCACCACAACATCCTCCTCCACACACCGTCACACAGGTGCCGAACAGAGGCTACACAAGGACAGCTGGACACACCCTACTTCTGATTTACAGGAGCTGCTGACACTAGCAAAAAGAGGAGTCAACTGAGGAGTACTGGGAAGGACAAACTTCTGGACTCCTTGACTGACGCAACACAGCATCAGACCCCTCCAAGGGAGGTAGCAATCCATTAAAACCAGTCAGCATGGCTAACAACATCAACAAACAACCATCTTACTAGACCAACTCACTTCAGGATGACAGATGACACAGCCTTAACACCTGCTGCATAGGCCACTCCTGGAGGCACCAACACCAGACAGCCATCACTGTCTCCCAGCCATGAGTGGCAAGTGCGTGTCGCAATTCCTCTGCACCTTTGACGTCACTCTCTGTTGTCTATAATATGGACAGCAACGTTCGAAAGGGGGAATTATAGGTAGCATTTGGACCAATCAGACACACAACTATTTGTTACATTTAACAAATAATATCTAACGCCTCCTCATCTAACCAAAGAGTCTATGGACCCTTCCCCCCAAAGGAAACTATCACCTCAAAAGGACGAACAGGCGTCTGGTTCCATAGCAACCATAGGCACACTATCTGATAACACTAGGTTTCGACGCCCAGGAATGTGGCTAAGCAACTCTCCACTCAAGTCTCTAAAAAACAGGACACATAATGCACATAAAAAGGGACTCTTCTCTAATTAATTCATAGAAAAAACCTTTCTTTGAATTAATTCACATATATTTTAGGGCATTGTGTATGCTGTTACTGCTCTTGTATATTGTGTATTGTTTATGTTTTTATACATGCTTATGATGGATCACTAGTTAATATAACCTTACATATAATATGTTTGGTATCTATGAGTTTGTATTTTCATGATCTAAATGAGAGTGTATATTTATATGTTGATGCCATTGCAACACATTAGTTTTATAAGAATCTTAAAGATTCTTCTCTTTGACCCCCCAATCTAATTTCATATGCAAGACACCATACTAGGAACAAAGAGTTGTAAAACTTCCCTACAAAAGGTAACATTCCTCATTGGCGTCACTCAAATCCTGAGGGTGTGACATCATCCCCCTGTATAGATCCTGATCACCAGATCAGGCAGTTCTTTTAGATTCGGGAATTCCAGGAGAAGATGCTGAGCTAAGAGCCTTAAAAAACCATGCTAAGCTTGTGCCAGGCTTCGGCCTTGACTATTCATTCATCAAGATCCTCTGATTCGAACTGGTCTCTCTCATTCAACAGAGACCAACTGGAGCCCCAAAGTGCATCAGGACTCTTTTTTCAAACACACCAAGAACGTGCAAGTATCAAACTTAGTCTAATTAACTGATACATTACGTATCATATGCACCTTTTACAAAGGTGTGTTTGAACTAAGAAACTGATGTTTCCTTCAGGCTGTAGATCTGCGTAATATCAAATTGTATCATAGCTTCATGTCTTTATTTCTCATCTCTTTACTGCTTAAGCTTTAATAGGTATAACTGAAATGGTTTCAGTCATACCTATCTGACAGAAAGGTTTTTAGTGAAACTGGGAAAAATTTTCTCTTCCCCTGCTCCTCTGACCTGTGGCCTTCCACAAGGGCTCTATTTTAGCTCCCTCTCTATTCTCTCTGTACATGCTACCTCTGGGTTCTATTCTAAGAAAAGATGGTGTGTCTTTTCATTTCTACGCAGATGACACTCGAATCTATCTTCCAGTTAAGAAAAACAACTCCACTGCAATCACTTCTCTTCTCCAATGTTTAGAGGAGGTTAAATTATGGCTAGCCCAAAATTTCCTCTTCTTAAACGAGGACAAGACAGAGGTTATTGTTTTCGGTCCTAATGAGAACTCTCAGTGTATAAGCCCTGAGCTAGAAAGTTTATTATCCGTTTTTAGATCCTCACGGGTGCAGAACCTAGTTATTATTATTGACCAACACTTAAAATTTGATAGACATATCTCCTCTGTTATTGGATCCAGATTCTATCAGCTTTGTTTACTGTCCAAAATTAAAAACTTTCTCACTCCAAAAACTCTAGAAATGGCTGTTCATGCATCTGTTATATCACGTCTACCGAGTACTGCAATTCTTTATATTGGTGGGATATCTAATCTCTACAAATTGCGCGCCTTCAGCTTGTCCCAAAATGCTGCAGCCACAGACTTCTTTTAAACTGTGCAGTGTTGTATGTAAGTTGGACGTAGTTTAATGTTATGTTAGTATAAAGTCTCATTTTTGTACACACTTGACGGTGTTTCAGTTGTTTGCACCATAATGAAGCTACCTAATCATGCAGTTTTCGCTACAATGCTCTGAGTAAGTCTTGTCCCGTAAGAAAAGTTCTTTTCCTGTAACAGGAAACAGTCCAACAAACGGGGTCTTCGAATTGCCAGCCAGTTGCACACTGAGAGGTGTCAAGTAAAATGCTACAAGCAGCTCTCAATCATTCTAATTAAAAACTAGTTATGCTAAAACTAAAATTAAATCTGACAAACTCTATATCATTCTAAGGATCTAAGCCTCAGCATCGTGACTAGATTCACCTGTTTTTAATACATGGAAAAGCTGCTGACAAGAATGCATTTGCTAAACTTGTGGTCAGCAGGACCAACATTCACAACATTGAAGAATCAAAAGCCAGTACGTACCACGGTTCATCGTGATACCGCGTCAGGAATGCTTTAATCACAGTTGTAAAATCCGGGTTTCGTTAGAATAGGTATAAGGGTGTCCACTCTGAAAGGAAATCAAAAGAGGCATGTTTAGTCCAACAAGAGCAAAATAAGACGCCATTGTTATATCTTTGTTCTCGTTTTTGGGATGAGCCAATGCCTTTGTTTACCATTTGCACGTCCTTCGGACTCACGTATTGGTGGTGTACGTGTATGGAAATAACTCATAATAAAAAAAAATGCGGCTTCGGTAAGCTAAAAAAACAGCATCGCCTTTGGATAGAATAAAGTGGTTCACAAACAGACCCCACGGAGACTATCCACTAACCAAAACACGCCCAAACAAGACAGAAGATTGGTAATGGGAATTCTCGGTGCTCTCTCTGTGATCCTGCAATCATGGACTTGCAATGTGACGGTCATAATGAGAGGGGGGGGGCGTGAACTTCGCGATTGGCGATAAGAATTTCTTTTTTTCTTTTTCAACATGTTCTTCATATGTGGTGATGTCTGTGTGGTTTTGTGCCGGGGCAATGTGGCGCGTATTCTGCAGTGATTTCACCATCCTGAGCGGCAAGATAAGCATGTTTATTACTGTCGAAATCATCAGCTCGATCGAAACTATGATGTATCCAATCCTCTATAACTGGCCACTCACGCAGTTGAATAAGGTGACTAGATGGAGCATCTATTCACGTGTAAACTGCTGTATTTCTAAGCAATCTCACGGAATGTACTGTAAGCCCCTGCCACACAGCTCTAGGTGTAAGGTTGACATAGCTAATCTATTATATTTTTTGTTTTTTATTCTTATGTATTTTGATGTACTCAAATTATTCTTATTG
This sequence comes from Cyprinus carpio, assembly GCF_018340385.1. Lineage (NCBI taxonomy): Eukaryota > Metazoa > Chordata > Actinopteri > Cypriniformes > Cyprinidae > Cyprinus > Cyprinus carpio. Next base: position 518,959 of record NW_024879397.1, on the reverse strand, counting down.
TATTTCTCTAGTGCGCCACAATAAATCACTTATATGATTGTATCTGATACTTGGCAAGTCAGTAAACAAAATGCTCGCTCCCGACGAGAGCAGACAGCGAGCTCTGCGTCGCCTTACACCAAAGCAGGGCACAACAACACCACCACATGTGGTGTCTCTCCACACCCACAATAACAGCAGCGGCAGGGAGGAACACACCAGCCTGAGACGCTGCCCTGCTTGCCACAAAGCTTCATTGACCTAGCGAGCATGGCAGCGCTAGTGTACCCAGTGGATCCCGGAACACAAGAAAATGCACGCCAGTAATATGAAGCTCCTCATGCGACAAAAGCAGGCGAATAATAGCACGAGGAGCAATAGGAGCGATACACCAACACCACCAACATGTAGACCGACGTTGGCTGATCGACTCAAACAGCTACATTGCGCGGGGTGTACACCTGACAAGGGCTTTTAGTAGCCTCTCATGCGTCGGCTACGTCCACCCCCCGCAGCCTCATCGAAGGTATCACCGCTGCCCATTCGCGCACGGCCATTACGAACAGGTGACCCTACGAACCGCCACGCGTGGTCGCGATGCCACGGCTCGTTCCCATAGCGTTTCTCCGATGCCGCTCAGAGTTCCGAAGCCCCTTCTAGGGTCAGAGGACCCCTCGTGTGGGACAGGCAACTAACTGGCTACATGGTGTGCCCCCAGTGAATTCAACCCCCTGCGCTCCAACTGGTTGTAGCCATAAGCAGTAACTGGCTCAATATGCGGAGAACGCAAAGGCCCGGTTTAAAGGACCGTCAGCGAGAACTCAATGGATACACCCCTAACTACTCAGCATCAGCTCGACTGTGGAGAGCCCCCGTCCAGCCAGCACTACCGTTTTCTGGGGCCTGACACGATCCACAAACAGCCGATCAAATAGGACACACCTGGCCAATTATGCAACCAACATATGCACTCCGAAGAAGGCATCCCCCCAAACAGGCGCCTACTATTTCTCACACTTCGGGCCGCCACTGAATAAGTCGTACCCGACCATAGCGCAAGTACTCCCCCCCAACCACCGTTAGCCCGCATCCCGCCACTCCACCCCCCGAGATGGACGCCCTGCCATAACGAACCGCCTGTCGCGCATCCCCGCTCCCCTAGCCCCGATCCCCCCCCCCATCGCCACCCCACCTCGCCATATGGCCAGCTGGTAGAGAGACGTTCGTACCATGAGATGCTCCTAAGCGACAACCGTCTTGTCAAGTCCGGACACCACTCATATCCCTCCACAGTCTATTGTCAGATGCCTACCTCAGGAGTGCAAGGACAAACAACAACACAACCAAGGTACCAGCACGAACCACACCCAAACAATACCCCCGCGCACCGCACTCACGCACCCCGCTCGCCAAGACCCCTACGCAATAAAACGCACCTTTTTTCCCGATGCGCTGCCTGAGACGAGCCCCTCTACTCAACTACACACCACACCCGGTCCATCCGCTGCAACACCCACCAACACACCCTCTAACTTCTGACAACGTTTCATGCAGGACCTCTCATCCCTCTTACCCCAACCCCCGACAGAACAACCCACAACCTTACAACCCACAATCAGAACAAAACCTGTTCTGCCCCACCCCCTGACACCCACCCCCCGTCGCTTTTGTGTGCAGAATTTGCCAGTAGATGTCCTACACCAGGTGACGGTGAGGAAGGGTGCGCGGCACGTAGACAACCGCACCCATAGAAACCCCGCTCCTGCTCGGGATGGCGCCAAGCTCCGCACCACTTTCCACCAAAACCCATCGCTGCTCGTGTCGTGTTACACTAACATCCACACACCACAGACCCTCAGTAGTCAATGATCTCGGCTTGTCTTTGCCAAGTAGAGGGGACAAGACGTATGTAGATGTAGAGTGCATGGCAGAGTGGACCAACGGGCTAAGTGGATGCACACTGGGTCGCCCCCCTGGAGTACGGCGGCGGTTCGGACTCCGCCGTCGAGCCGGAAAGATAAGACCCCCCGGGAGTGCCAGGATGTGAAATTCTTTCCTTATGATTTACACTGGCCTTCCGATGTGGCCCGACCCTGACGCCCAAACCGCATGTCAAGGGGACCCGCCCCCACTCTGCCACCTGCACGAAAATCCCCACCCAAGCCACCCCCCCCTAAGCACCCGGCTGCCCCTTTGCATATGCTCCCGTGCCGTTGCGCTCGGTGGCTTCCGATTCCAACATCCCCCCGACCACTTCGCCCTAAAACCCCACCCTGCTCCCCCCCTGCCCACCACGCACCACGCTCGGACGATTGGCCGAAAGACCTTTGCTCTTGGTCCTCCCCCTCCCTATCCCTGGGCTCGGTCGGCCATACACACGTTGGCAACCCCATGTACCACCCGACACGTTTGTCCTAACCACTTCTTCTTTTAGCGTCCCCTGCTCCACCCCCTGTCGCCTCCTTCTCCCACCCTCGCCCGCCCGGTGCCAGGGCGACCTCCCCCTCTCTTTACACCCCCCACCCGCCCGTTTCTCCCTCTCCCCTGTCGCGCACTGCCCGCACTCCCTTCCGCGCCCCTCCCTCCCTTCCCCCAACCACTCCCGCACCCTTCCCGTCCTTCCCCCCTTCCGCTCCCCTCCCTTTCCCCCCCGTCACCCCCCACCCCCCACCCCGCCCCCCCTCTCGCCCCCCGCCCGCCCCACCCCCCCCCCCCACTAGGCTCCCCCCGTATCCTACCCCCCCCCGCAACCTTCCAGAATTGTGTTTGCTCGTCCCCCTCCCCCCCCCCCAGCTGACGATCCCCTCCCTCCCCAGCAGACCAGATCTTTTGGCCCGGCTTGCTCTGACAAGGAACGGGTTCTAGAAAATCTGCAAACCCCCACTAATGCTTGTATTATAAGGCACATTCTTGAGGACAGGGTCATTGTAGCAATATGGTCTGTGAAGCGTACCTGATGATTCCCATCACAACTCCTAGCGGTTCGGGCCTGTCTGGAAGGAGTTCATGAGTGGGACGCACACAAGCTGTATTATAGAGAAGTTGTGATGAAACAAGGAGATTAGCTGGAAACCACCATCAGTTCAGTCTGTCGTAAGTGTTGAGCTTGATAGGCTGATGGTCATTCCTCCCAGCATAGAAAATGTTCACCTCAGAAAGGCTGAAAATGCGAGGCAACTACCGTCGCGGTCATGCTGGTTGGACCATATGAATTGAAGTTAGGTGAGTGTCATCACCGTAGCAGTGATAGGAAAAGCCATTATCCCGCTCATGAATGAAAAAAGATACTAATGACGTCATCGTAGATGAGACGAAAGAGAAAGACGACAGAAGAGAAGTGTGGGGTCCCAAGCAGTACTGAGCCAGCGGTGGAGGGGAACCACAGTAGTCGCAAGGTGTTGTGACTTAGAAACTTCCCCCTCCAAGACGGGATCTATCAGAAAGGTAGACTTAAACAAAGGGAGTGGCGTGTGGTTAGCAGAGATGGCCCATCTTCTGAGGGTGGACAGGAGAATCTTGTGATTAACGGTGTTCAAAAGGCAGCACGACAGGTCCAGCAAACTTGATTACTGAGGATTTTGAAGCTGCTCTTGCCGTAGCCGGGATCAGTAAAACCGAGAGCAGGGCAGTCTCAGTTGAGTGGCCGCTTTGGAAGCCAGATTGGGTGCTGTTCCAGGGGTTTGTTCGGGGACAAGAAACATAGAGAGCTGTGTTGACACACAGCATCATTTCCAGGGTCTTTGCTAATGAAGGGAAGAGAAAGCGAAGAAAGTGTATACCGGTCTGGGAGTTTCTAGAAGTGCTGGATTTAGAAGATGGTTGTTCAGAAGCAGTGGGGGTCTTACCTGAGACCCTGCGTAAATGCTGAGGGAAATGTTCACCAGAGTGAAGAGAGGAAGTCCGTTCAGTGCCATGATGTGTTGTGTGAGACGAATGAAGTAAGCAATAGAAACAGAAAAAAAATGAAAATCTGACTTTGTTAACAACGCCAGACTGGCAGTTCCCAGAGACCAACTGGAAATAGAGAAGAGTAGTAGTAGAGGTCAAGAGGGGACAGACTGTAGATTTGTAAGGCAGGCCTTCCTCCAATGGACATAGCTTTGCTCTACGAGTGTTCGTAGTGGGGGGGGATAGTAGGAGATCTGAAAGCACATAGTGACTACAAGTGACCAACAAAATAAGTATTTGTGAGGACAAGCTAAATTTGTTATAATTGAGGTATTAATATTGTTTTGTCCCTCCTGCGTGGAACTATTGCAGTGTTCCCAGTATGGCTACATTGTCTATGTACAGGATGTGGGTGGCGCCCCCCCCCAAAACTGGATACAATGTGTATTCACACTTGCATTATCTTTTCCTAAAAATTGGCTTTCTAATGTTCATTATGTATATTGGCAGCACAGAATACATTTTACCGGACACAAATAATTAAATTGTTAAAATCATTCGATTCATTCTGAAGTTTTTCAAGAGGTAGATTCCATGTGTAGTTTGTAGTGTATTTCGCCCAAAAATCTGTGTCCAATACAGATCATACTGAAGCACCAATGGATATGAACCATGGGGGGGAACACCCATGTAGGTGCGTCAGGATTTCTGACTGTCACTGGACTTAACCACGCTTTGTAGCTCTCGGGGTTATAGGTTATAAGAAAAAAAATAAATTTCGTGTTATGAGCATGGCAGGTTTTGTAGGCTCAAACTAACACAGTAGTTATACCCACTCTGCATCCTCTGAGTAATGTTTGGGAAAATGACCGAGAAATGTGCCAGTGGGGTTGCCACTATCAGCTGAGGAAGTTGTAATTCCCCGTGCGATATAACTGGTCCCGAATGAATTCACTGAATAATTGAAAGTATGGGATTTCCAGAATACTCCAATATCTCTAAAAATAATAAAAAATTGATATTGTGTGCTCAGCTATTGATTAGAAATATTTTTGCCCCAAATTTACTGATTCAAGTCAAGTCACAGTCAAGTCATCAGTTATTTATAGAGCACTTTAAACAAAAAAAAAAAAGATGCGTTCAAAAGCAAGTCTTCTATCCTGAACAAAATTAATTAGGATAAACAGTGTGTCAATAATGCAAATAATTGACAGTTTTAAACGGCAAAAGTTTAATAATTGAATTGAACAGTGAGGTCGTGTCATGCAGCTCAGTTCAGGTTTGTTTAAAGGTATTGGTGCAATTTAATTTGGCCATCAGTAAACGATTTTTACGCTGGTTTTAACAGTAAGTGTCCCCACACCTAAGCAAGCCAGACGGCGGGACAGCGCGTTGTGGCAAGGACCAGGAACCAAAACCCATTCAGTGGAGAGGACATGGAGGGGAGATAAAAACATAAAAACTTGGGAGAAAAGAAGAAAGGAGAAAACCAGGCTCACGTTGGGGGGCCAGTTCCACTCTGACCAGAACGAAACCAGCAGAGTGTCAATTCAAGGCTGACAGCAAAGTCAGGTTGGGCAGAAGACATCATTCCTGTTTACGGTGGTCTTTGTCCCGAAGTGGTCGTTCTGAGACAATGGTCTTTACAGGGGGGATCTGTCTCTGGGGCCCTAAGAGTCCTGGGTTCCGCTTTCGTCTTCATGGGGGTTACGAGGGGTCCTTGCTAGGTGCTCTAATCCACCATATGGAAGCTGCACACCCAAGACACACCTCATCCCTGGAGACAACTGGAGATCTGGGTGGACTGCAGTGGGGACCATCTGACTGACGGATAACAGCCTGGATCGTGGTGGCTATGGTGACCTCACTGAATAAGAGCAGAAACCAGACTACCTATGGGAGTTAGATGCCATTCTTCTACCTATGTAGCAAGTACATCGGGGGTGTTGATGGGACGTGTTCCCGGTACGGTATACCTAATTAACTGCCGCCTAAAAATCCTTTAACGGGAATTTGGATATTAGAAAGTGTCTTAGTAGGTTATGTGTAAGCCATGGTTAAGAGATGGGTCTTTTAATCTAGATTTAAAACTGCACGACTGTGTCGGACTCCAGAAACAATGTTAGGTAGGTTATTCCCGAGTTTTGTTTGGGTGCTAAATAGGAGGAGAAGGAATCTGCCACCCCGCAGTTTTGCTTTGATATTCTAGGTATTATCACATGCAAGAGTTTTGAAGAACCGGAGTGGGAGTTTGGGAAGGAATATAATGTAACAAGAGCTCGTTCAAATTCTGAGGTGCTCTAAACCATTCCGGGCTTTATAACGAATAAGCAAGATTTTAAATCTATACGATTTTTGATAGGGAGCCAGCCCCCCTTGCGACAGTAACGGGCTAATGAGATCACACTTCCTGGTTATAATGAGAACTCTAGCTGCTGTGTAAATTGGATTGACTCGAGTTTGGGGGTTAAGTTTGCAGAAGAACCATGCCAATAGAGCTTAGAAGAGTCTAACCTTGGGGCTTTCAAGGAAAGGTATGATCATCTTTCTGCATTTGACCATCGAGTTCCTAACGTGAGTGACCGAGATTAGTTTTTGCATGGAATATGCAGCCCATCAAAGGTTATTAAGTCAACTTGCGTGCGGAAAGTGTCGCTATTAAATAGCACACCTGCTGTCCTAACTGCCGAGCGAAGAATTGACATTCTCAAACATCAAGGCTAAACTGCGTTCTAGGTCCCTTACAGCAGAGCTTGTGGCCCGAGTAACGCAACATTCTAATCGGTCATACACGTTTATTTTTATCGACCTATTCGTCTCAGTTTTTTTTGGTCGACTACCGGTTCCGTTTGTGTGGGCAACAGTGGTATGTTTCAGCCAGGGCCCACGATCGGAAATATAGAGATGTAGTATCATCCAGCATAACAAGCTAGTGTAAAGCACCTAACAGCGGTGTTTTCATGCTGAGCATATCAAAGGGTAAACCATGTTAATGCGATCGTGTTGCAAGAGTAAGACGGCCCTAGTTACATAGAGCTTGCCCCCCCCCGCGTTATCATACATGTAACGAACCACTGCTGACAATCGATTATGATAAACTCTTCCTTTGGCACGTGCTGACGCGAATTGACTGGGCTGCGTCGAGTAAAGATACGATTTAAACCATGCTAAATTGCACAATTCCATTAATGACAACACACGATTATGTTATGGATAGGAAAAGGAACGAAGCTAGTGATGGTCAATAGTAGTGGCGCCACGCAAGCATCTAAGATCCAATAGCACTAATAGAGAGAATACAAACCACAATCAGATGATTAAGGCGAAGGTAATTTGTCAACTACTACGGAGCCGCCCAGTCTTCAGTAAGTATGATACGTGTCTAAATCCTGACTGGAAATCCTCACAGATACCATTTTTCTCTAAGAAGGGAATATAATTTTAGAAGGGACACTACTTTATCGAGTATCTTGAAAGAAAAAGGGAGCATCGGAGATCGGATATACTTAACTAGTTCTTTGGGGTTGGGGGTAAGTTGTGGTTTTTTGATGAGAGTCTTCAATAAAAGACCAGTTTGAAGGATTTTTGGGACATACCCATAATAACAATGAGGAATGTAATGAATAGTCAGAAGAGGACTCTGATCTTCTGGAAGCACCTCTTTTAGGAGCATTCGATGGAATAGCGGTCTAACAGACATGTTAGTTGGTTTAGATGATTTAAAAAGTTTATACAATACTTCCAATGCCTATAGTACGAAGACATGAGTGGTTGGAAACGGTTAATCAGGGGATTCTATAGTGCACTGTCTGATGTGATAATTGTATATGAGGTCTGACTATGGTTACCAGTTGTATCTTCAATGTATATAGACTTTATGAAAGTAAAAGTAGTTCATTAACAAGTCATTACTGCTGTGATAGTTGAGGAAATGTCAACACTTGTTTGATGCTTTATTTTTCGCTTAATCTTAGGCCACTGGAGTGATTAAATTATGGGGCGTTTTTATGTTTGTTTTCTTCTTAAAAGGAGACGAAAAAAGTAAGGTTCAGAGTTAGCAGTTTTTAATGGCTTTTCGGTAAGATAGGTTTACGTTTCACTCCAAGCAAATACGAAATGGAATCATGAAATTTGAACATGAAATTGGAGTCACGATTGACAACACAAGCTAGGACTAAAATCCAAACCTAAATCCTGCTCAATCTAGAAGAACAAGGGAAAAGGACCAAACTACGGATTTTAAACCTTTGACCAGGCCCTGGCTGCTGGATTCTGGATTTTTGGGGCCGGTTGGATGCGTGACCCCTTTCAGGACATCATCCAGACAAGTTGCAGATGGTGACTGGCGGACCCACGGCTATCCCACCGCAACTAGATAGCGGCCTGAGGGAGGAGCCTGAGGGGCGGGACAGGGAAGCAACTGGTGGCGGGAGATGAAGCAGGGATTGATCTGAATGAGGTGATGTGGGGAGTTTGTGAACATTACGGTTTTATGGGAATGTGTGTGCTGCCCACACAAAACCAGTATCGCAATTCCCAGCACTGGAGAGGATCAAGTTACAGGGTAATGAACTCCGTGGTGGGTTCAGGTACGATAGACGGTTCTGGGCAGGCTGAGTAAGTCCAGGACAGACAGAGAGTTAAACTATTACTAGATAGTTCACTCTTGACACTCTGTGGTCATAAGGGGACAGACAGAAGATGATGGTATGGGAGAAGACAAGGGCATTATCCTTCATTACAAATCAAAAGTCCTCTGCTGGTCGCAACCTCAGCTCAACCCTAGCAGGCTGCCGGGGGAGGAGCTTTCTCACAGTGCCCTTGCTCACTACGGACACAATCCAACTGTGGCATGTCTAGCAGCTGTCTCACCCACCTAGGTCAACCGATTGGGGTCTGGTCCAGGGTGATGCCTCCACCCTTGTCGCTCTCCTCGACGATAGCTCGTTGATCAAGGCAAGCACGGGCGTCTCCATCTGGCGGTGGACTCAAACTATAGCTTCTAGTGAAGCTGGGTGGTAGTAGGATGGCTCTGGGTAAAAACAGCACAAAAAACACAAAAGGGAAAAACTCTCCCCCCTCTCCCCAAAAACAGGGAAAACACGCTGCAAACTTTCACATTTAAGGTCCAGTAGTTCTGTCCACTAGTACGTGTGATATAAAATCACAAAGAAGGAGACGAAAAACAGAGTAAAAACATCTTAATTAATTCACATAATGGCAATCCACAAAAGGAAGGCAGGAAACACAGGCACAAAGCAGCAACATTAATACTGGACCAAAGGGACTAAACCCTGAACAAACTAGGACTTAAGTACATTGCAAAATGACGATATACAAACAGGACCCACTTCTGAACATAAGGACATTAATCAACCACGCAGGGTTCACGGAAGCACCACGAGTGAGGAAGAAAACATAACAAAAAAGTTCCAATGGTGTTACAATAATATTTGGTGGCAAGATTCAAAAGATCATTGTGCTGATGGTATACGAACATGCTTATGTTGTGGCCCACGAGCAAATGTGAAGGCAGGGGACTTGAAACTGCTATGTTGAGGGAACAAACATCCCTTTCTCAGTTGCAAAGGCCTGATTATGTTGGAGGGAACGACATACTTTTCTTGTGGCCAATTGCATGACCAAAACTGCGTGACCCTAGACACCCGCGATTATCACCGACTGGCTAAATAATTGTTATTACATCCCCACAGTCTTGTAAATCTGTTAAACTGATCATGTCTGTTTATTTCACTATTTGTTTATTATTATTGTTATTATATAAACTGCAGGACAAAATGAAAGTGTAAGGTGCAAGTGACGGTGACAGATCCTTTTTCCTATTGTAGAGCCTGAATACTCTGGAATAATCTAACATAACATTTGTTGGGAGGCAGGGACACACTATGTCAGTTGAAATCTGGATTGAAAAAACCAACAGTTTTAACCTGACTCACACATAAAACACTAAACACATTTCTACTATTCATTATCCATTAACAGGATTGGTTAGGCTGCATTTAGTTAGGTCAACTGGAACCGGGAACACTTCCAATAACACCCAAAAGTATACTTCGTTACATTCGTTAGAAGAATGGGCATCTACGCTAATATTAGTCTGGTTCTTTTTTTATCCGATGGTTCACGTAGCCACCAGATCCAGGTCTGTATCAATATCAGATGGTCACGTGCAGTCACCCGAATCCAGTCCGTTCTATCAGCACAGATTGGTGGATCAGGACTAGAGCATGACCTCTACAGCCCATGAATGACAGCAGAGATCAAGGGAAACTAGATGAGCCCAGAACGAGAACAGATGAAGGCCACTACGTGAAAAGTTGCCCCAGTGACCTTGTCTCCTAGATGGCCATCGAGACAAGACCACAGGAACCAGATGAGTCCTCTGCACAATCTGAATTTGACTGCTAAATTCTGAAAACAGAGGTATTAACTATTGAACCTAAAAACTCTGCATGTAATAATCTAGACACACCTGCCCTAGGCTTGATGGCATGCTCTGTGAATTACTGTGTCATCAGTTAGGAACTCCTAAGTGTCATATTTGATAGCAATCTTTCACTTAGAAAGCCACATTTCTAGCCACTTTCGTAAAAACTGCCATTTTCCATCGTCAAAAATATATCTAAATTACAATCTACTGTATGCGTCTCAATGTCAAATGCAGAAAGTTTTAATCCATGCGTTAGGACCTCAAGGGTAGGATTATTGTAATGCTTTTATTGGGTGGTTGTTCTTCATGCTTAATAAACAAACTCCACCTCGGTCCAAAATGCAACAGCTAGCGTTCTTACTAGATATAGAACAGAAAGTCTGAAAATATTTAGCCCGCGTTCTGTTCAACCACTGCACTGGGTCTAACCTATTAAAACATTGTGTAGATTTTAAAATCTTGCTTATTTACTAATATGTGCCCTGGAAATGGTTTAGCCAATCAGTAATTTGAACACAGCTCTTACAGATAGTCCTATACGTTCCATTATAGTCCTCAACGTCCACTGAGTTCTCACAAACCCTGGCAGTTTACCTTGAATATCAAAATATCAACTGTGGGGTGGCAGATTATCTTTCCTATTTAGTGCCCAAAAATTGACATTAACTAGCTAACATTGTTCAGGCCGGGCAGACACACTCTGTCAGTTTAAATCTAGATTAAAGATCACGTCTCTTTAACCTGGCGTCCCCCAGAAATAATACTAACACATTCGTAATAATCAATTGGTTAAATAGGATTTTTAGGCTGCATTGAGTAGGTTCAACCGCGAACCGGGAAACATTTCCCATAACACCCGATGTCTTGCTGCATCGTTAGAAGAATGGCAATCTATGGCTAATTATTAGTCTATTTCTCTCTTATTCCGGGTCACTGTTAGACACCAGATCCAGTCTGCATTCAATCAGGATTTGGGTCACTGCCAGTCAACCTCAGAATCAAGTACGTATTCAGATCAGGATGGTGGAATCGGCACATAGAGCGGACCTCTACAGACCCAAAAGTCAGCCGAAGAACAGGACAACAAAGATGAGCCTCAGATACAATCCCCAGTAAAGACCTTGTCTCAGAAGGGCCACTGGGACAAGACCACAGGAAAACCAGTTGAGTCCTCTGCACAATGTGAAATTTGCTGTAGCCTGGGAAATTGAATTGCTGGTTTTATGCCTTAGTATCCTGTTCAAATGGTGTAAAGTCTGCCGCAGGTCATTGCATGCTTTTATTTCATTAAACAGCCCCATAGGAATCCTGGGAAGATTGCTTTTTAAACATAATTTCTCCCTACACACACATGTGTACAGTAGGTGGCCAACCAGAGTGTGCTTTCTGCACGACTGCGGTCTGCAAAGTGCATTTGCAGCTTTTGACAACTGAGTGAGCGCTTTAACCCCAAGCTATCAAAGAAAGGCTATCAAAGCACATTTTCACGAATAACCATCAGCTTTGCCCGCGCTGATGTGTTACATTTTGACGTCTTGCAGTCGGGGAAAATGAAAGAAAAATACTGTTAATGAAAACTAGTGTAAGATTCACAGATGCAAAATTTAGTACGGCTACTTACAGGCAGTTATGTGCGATTTCTTAGAATGAAATTCACGCATGGATAAATGTCAAGCCAAATGAGCTGTGCCTAGAATTTCTCTAAGCTTACCAATATTACACCATATTTTGGAGATTTGAAACATTTAATCTTTTAACATTGTTATATTATTCCTCAAAGAAATGGTGGTTTCCTTTTCATTGGAGCATTAAAAGTGGGTAGCTACTTTTAGTGAGTGCTAGGCGTACATACCATTATTTTAGTAAAACGTGAGGGCCCTGTTATAATTTCTAGTGGTGGCATAGATTAACATTTTTAATATAGATTAATTCTCACTGTAATCTTGGAATTAATGCTAGATTGAATTTAGGACAACAATGATATAGGCCTATGCACTTTTCATGGGAAGCAGAAAGGAAAACACAAGTTCATTATAGAAACCGTCTGATTGCTCTGTAATAAAGATTTAAATGCAAAAAGGCAGGAGCGTCGACGGTTTCTGTCAGTGGTGCTGTAATTTTTAAATATTTGCGATATACTCCAACAAGAACAAGTAGGCTAATTGTTGTTTTAATGGGTTTGTTGCTTGCTTGAGCAGTTTATTATACAAACCCTTAGAAGTCAGGATAGCATGGGGGAATGAATATGTTGTTTTTATTTATTAAGTTTAAAATAATGTCTATGATTATGAAAGAGAGTTACAGTTCTGTGATAAGAGACTTTTTATTAACATGGTTTGAAAATATAGAATGATGAACAAATGTTGTGTTGGTGGACTAAAACAGCCGCACAGATCAGTAGAGGGACTGCAAAACGCCGTCCTGTCGTGAAACGCACAATGAGCCAGTGCTGCTTCGTGCACCACATACGTAATGCACACGGACTGCATACGCACTGCAGAACGGAGGAAGGTAAACGAGGTGTGGAGTCTTGTCGAGTTTTTTTTGGGAAGCTTGTAAATTTCACAGTAGGCATACACACAGGTTCGTGGAAGGACTCGTTCTCGCCTACAGTGCAAAGTACGTTTTCTTGGTATACATCCGCGCTAACCGGTCACGGTGGAAAGTCATCGATAGCTTGCGTACGTATAGACCCCATAGTCCCAACACCCAACTTTGAGAACTCGGATCGTAACGGCGATATTTTTTTTTCGCACGATAAGAGTCTCACGTTAACGCAGCACGGTTAAACACCGCATAACGGCACCACCACTTAATAATTTCCCTCCTTATTATTTAAATAATTGAAAAAATGAAAAAGAATGGATGGATTGATAAAAACGGTCCTACGTGTTAAACATCAAAGGTCTCTCATTATAAATAAACAAAATGCCAACCCCAAAGGGGGAATGTAAAAACAAAAAAAAAAGAGGTTCATTTATTAATTGGACAACTTCAGTGATTTTAAAGGTGAGGCCACCTTTACTTGCTTTTGTACATTTTATATATTTAATATAAAACTCAAAAAAAAAAAAGATTGCAGCCGCACTTACATGCATGGGGTGTGTACTACTGTCAGAGTGGCAAGAATTACGCGCGGTGCGAAACACAACATATTCTTATTTCCATGCATATTTTATTTTCATTGACAAATCTTGTTTGGTTTTATTTTGTATAATTGTATCGTAAAAAAGCATGGACATGCTCTATCTAAAATAAAATAATTAATTGAAAAAAAATAACTGTGAACTGCAGAGATACACACATACTGTATTAACCATTTATTTAAAAAAAACCCACACCACAATCGGGATTGTATCTGAAATTCACGTCTCTGACCACTGGACCATGGATTAACTTAAGATAAACCCAAACTTCCACTTTTGCCTTGTGTGTGTTTCATATAGCATGATAATGATTGTGTGTTTATTATAGTGTTCTAATGTCGATCTTATTGGCCTAATACTATATGAAAATGGACTGGCAGTGGAGCATAGCTCCTTTTTGATGCTGCTTTTAATGAATAGCTCTATAAAACAATGACTTGTCACACTATGCTGGCCAGAAGGAACATGGAGCCGAGGGATATAATCGGTGAAAGGCGGCTCTTTATTAATCCAACACAGGGGTAAATCCAACACCGGAGAAACAGGAGGAAGACACACATACTTGAGTGGTAGACCCGACAAAACTGAACTGAAAGGACATGGGTTTTTAAAGGCAGGATAATAGGGGAAACAACGAACTGTGCGTATGGAATGACTAAATTACATGGGGGACATGGAACACCCTGGGCAAGAAAACTAGACACACACTGGAATCAAAATTAACAAACCACGGGAGACAGAAACTGGGTCACAGGCGGCAAAACATACACAGACAGTGTCATAATTCGACATTTCCACCCCCTCCTGGAAGGTTGCATCCCTGCACAGTAGGCACACAAACAGGAGGCATAGGTGCGAAGCTTGGGAGGAAGGCTCCGGTGGAGAACGGAACCCTGGCGAGGGGGCGGCAGACAGAGGACCAGGACAGGGAGGCGATGACGGAGGGAAGGAGCCAGGGAGCGAGGACAGGGGAGACTTGGAGCTGAGCTCTAGTAGGACCCCGGACACCTAACAGTGGCCCAAGGTGGAGCCGACAGTGGGAGGAGCCATGGAGGAGGAAGGCGCTGGACTCCAGGGGGCGGAGCAGGTTGGAGAAAGGTAGCCCGAGGCGGCGAGATGAGAGAAGCCGACGAGTCCATGGGGGGATGCCAAGGATCAGGGGTGGCCAGGGTTGAGCTGAGGGTCTGGGCGACCAAGGTAGAGGCGGAGATCCAGAGATCCAACAGCAGAGCCAGCAGCGGGACTGAGGACCAAGGTGGTGGAGCTGGTGGGAGGAAAGGAGACAAGCGGAGCTGGTGGGAACAAAGAGGACCTAGGCAACAGCCTAGTCCAGAGCGGAGTCCAGAGGACGATGGCCGGTCGATGCACGACAAGGTGTAGCAGGAGGGATGAGGGAGCCTGGTGGGAGCTGATGGATGCGATGGTTGATGTGGAGGCTGAGGGAGCTAGGAGCCGAGGTGGAGTCAGTGGGACTATGGGCCGAGTGTAAGTCCGGGCCTCAGAGGCTGGGAGGCGGCAGGGTGAGGGAGACTCAGACCACGGAGAGTGCTGGAGGATGGGCAGTCACGCGGGGCTCGAACCTTTTTGAAAACATAGATGGTGGGCTTGAGGGCGAGCAGAGGGGGCTTCCAGACAACAGCGAGTGGAGGAGGCCGGGAGCTGGTGGGTATTCTGGCGCGAAGGAGGGGGATCAAAAACACACAACGTGGGAAAGAAAAAAAAATTAGGAAAAAAACAGACAACAAAACAGAGGAGAGGACACACCAATTTACTGTATATCAGGTGTGTCTTCTGTTCACACTGCGCTGCCGGAAGGAAAACACGGAAGCCGAGGATAATCAAAAGAGTCTTTATTAATCCCAATACGGGGTAAAATCCATCATGGAAAACAGAGCGGAAGACCACACATACTTGACTGGTAGAACCAACAAAAACTGAACTGAAAGGGACATGGGTTTTTAAAGGCAGGATAATAAGGAAACCACAGGTGTTATGGAATGACCTAAATTAACGGGGCCATGGAACACCATGGGAAAGAAACTAGACACACCTGGAATCAAAATTAACAAAACACGGAGAAGACAGCAAACTGGGTTCACAGGGGCAAAACATACACATGACAGGTCCATAATCCTGACACTTTTATAGCACCGATTGGGTAATAGCCACCGTTTATTTTTCAAACTCACATAAAAATTATTAATGGAAACGCAAACAACATATTTTTGCTGTTATAATAAATTAAATTATTTCTCTCTGGTTCTCTCTGCAATATCTGATGTAATCAGCCTGGTTTTCAGTCTGTTTAAAGTGCGATAATATTAACGTTTTATGTTATATTAGCCCTTCATGGGATTCAGTCGTATATGTATTCTATTTACGCTTACTGTGAATATAAACCATCAGTGTTCAGAGCTTGCAATTTCAGCCCACGCTCAACATGTTCATGCAGACAGAGACAGGCAGAAAGATCTTGCATCTGGTTTATTTTCTCTATTTTACCAGAAGCACAACATTTTGTTGATATTCACGAGTTTACACAAAAAATAAGGGTACACCATTTACAGGTTTTTTTTTGGGGGTTCAAAGGAAAAAAGTCTTCTGATCTGTATGAGCAAAAATGATGGCATACTTCAAGTTGTTTCCAATGTTATGAAAGAACAACGAATGACAGGATCGCAACTGGGCCTCTTTGTATTAACTCCACTCTCTCTGCACAAACGCTTAGATATACGCCTAACAGTTGGCACTTTTAAAATGTTTAAAATTGGGCCACCTTACTGTAGTCTTTGGAAACAATGAAAATATATTGTCTGGTCAACAAATCACTTTTTTGTTCATTGAATGGGTGAATCAAAATCTTATTTGTTTCTGATTCTGTTCAATGCTGGACGGGTACCTTTTCCTGATTTTGTGTCTGCTTGGAAAGGTGTGTAACAATCTCACTATGAAATTTTAATAAGGTTGACCTAAGAGTATCCTGTCAGTTAAAAACCTTTGTTTTTAAGTGCATTTGATGTTATGGTCTGTTGTAAACAAACCATTTCCCTACACTTTTCATGGTGTATTAGATTAAAAATGCAAAAACGTTTTTTATTTTTTAAAAAGTGCTCTTTCTTCAACTCCAGGTATGCCCTCATAAAGCACAATCTAAATGGAAGATTTGTTCTCAAAACTCTGAAGTAAAACCTTATGGGACCTTTCCTTAGACTATTTATCCCAAGTAAAATTAAAGCAAACCATTTCCAAACATTGCTCAGAGATACTACCCTTGAACTGTACTTTTAACATTCTTGAGTCTATTGTAACGCTTATCTTTTAAAAGACTTTCTATTCTTCTTTTTCTGTTTTCCTTCTCATTGATATATCTTGTTAATTGTGTAGCTTGTCTAATCTTCATTTGTGGATGTCCATTTCCACCTGTTACTTCATAATTGTGTTATTCTTTTAATTGCAATAATAATAATAAAAAAAAAGAGTTGGAGCTCCCATAGACATAATAAAACCTATAATCTATGGGAGCTCCAATCCACTAGCAGAACAACATCCGCCATGTTGGCAGGGGCAAGTCTGCCTTGTGGTAATACGTCACCTCCACTAGCCGATGTGCGTCTTTACCATGTTGGTCAGGCCAACACTGCCTTAAAAACAAAATGGAGGTCAACTGAGGCAGTGCTGCGGGGTTTTTTTCTGTATAAAAAACATGATAATGTTTACATTTATCAAACCGATTCAGGGTTTGTGATCTACATGGAATTAAAAAATAACTCTGTTCTCCAGTTATTTAGTTAGGCTTGGATATTTAATTTTTCGTTAGAAATTGTAAAAGCTTACACTTGTCATGCTTGTTGATTTGGATTTTTTTTTTCTGGTAACAATTCTAATATAAATTTAGTATAACTGTATATATATATATAATCTAATGTACATTAAAGGGGTCATATGTGATGCGATTTTAAATTTTCCTTTCTCTTTGGAGTGTTACAAGCTCTTGATGAATATAAACTGTGAACTGTGAAGTTTGTCAAAAGACTAAAGTCTCAAAATCCAAAAGAGAGTTTTCTTTATAAAAAGTTAACACTCGTCCACGGGCCCCCTGAAATGGCTCGTTCAACATGACCCCCACCTCTCTAACATCAGTATGTGGGAAGATGTGCATAACACCGCCCAAATGGTCATGCAAAGAAAGAAGGCGTAACTTTTACTGCCTTGTAGTATTGTTGTTGCCGCGGCTGCAATGTCGTATAGGTGCTGCGTGTTTCATGGAAAGCAAAAACTACGTTGTTTGGCACACCAATATGTTAAGAGGCGTTTCCATCAACAGGCTTGAGGCATTCGGCCCAATCACAACGCGTGGAAACTGGCCAATCACCGCACCACCTGTTTTCCGGCCTGGTAAAAATTGACACATTTCAGAAGGGTGGGCATAGAGAGAAACAATAATGTACAGTATGTGGAGAGAATGTGTTTTTTTTTTAACCTTAAACAACATAAAAACATTCATTACACCAAATTACACAAACAATAAGTTCTTTTTAGCAGATCATGTGACCCCTTTAAATGAAATAAGTTTTTTCTTTGTGGAAACGGCTTCTCTGTCTTCAAACCCAACATTTTTAGCTTTTCTGTGTTGTAGGTTCAGAACACAAAATATATATCTTTATACTAATAAATTGACCATCATTATTAAAATTTAATAAAACAGTAGTAACTAACAAATCTAAAAAATTGACACCACTGATATGGTAGTACAAAAACTGTACTACAGTGATAATAAAATAAAAAGAATTAAAAGACAACAGTACACTAGAATATAAGTTATATAATAATAGCATTTAGAATAGGTTTTAGGAACAGGTTTCCCTTCGTGCTTTTCCTAAGAATAGAGTGTTCTTTTTAGTTGTGATGTCTAAAAAGTGCTATCTTGTGTCTTTGAACTGTATACTTACCTCCCCCTGGCCCATCCTATTTGGTTTAAAATTAATTTTTTCTATTCCTTTTTCCTTGTTCCTTTTTATTTTCCGTTTTCTGTTTTATGTTATTTTTTGATGATATCTATTGTATTTTCTTGTTCTTTTGAAGAAAAAAGAAAAGCCCAAAACCAGCCCAGTGGCGTTTGGAGGGGTGTCCCCCGGTAAAAATCGCGTTCGGGGGTAAAATATAAGTTTTTTGGCAAAGTTCCCTCGGTAAAATCGCATGGGTTAAATATCACGTTATTGGGTTGCTTCAATCCGTGGACAAGGAAAACAAACCCGAGGCACGGAAAAAACCGCCGGGACTGGGCAACACTGAGATGGATGTTGACGTACTGTTCCTTTTCGAGAGTGGAGCTTACCTGGGTTGTGTCCGATGAAATCTAAATGGTTTGTGGCCAAGAAGGGACACAGCTCCAAACCTGAAGCTAACAATACATTTAATTTACTACTTCATTAGTGTGTGTTATGTAACGTTCTGCCTGCACCTACCCCAACGCTGTCTAAAACCTACCCCTTACAATAATGAAAAAATGTTAACTGTTGGGTGTTACACTTTTACAAAAATTACCGCTGTAATTGCTGCTCACGACTGCCCAATAGAGCCATAACGTAATTCTCTAGTACCTGTAGCTCATATGGTCTTTTTGTGCAGCCTGACCAATCTCAGGTCATCAAACCAGAAGGAAACTCCCTGAAGTTAACAATTACAGCTCGTTATTGAGCAAAACTTTAGATCAAGTATTCTATTATTAGATATCGTGGGCGTATGGATGTACTCCCAAGTTAAACAATTTGGAAAACCTATTCAAAAGTAATTGATAAATGTTAAGAAAGGAGGTTAGTGTATTGTAGCAGAGGTTTTGTCAGGACTGGGACTGCTGGGGGGCCAACAAGACACTCCATTACAGAGAGTATGATTTTGTGCTTAATTAGATCATCATTGATTAAAGGTAGGCCAATTTTATGTTTCAGCTCAACGCTTGTGCTAACAAACAAAATGATGACCATTCAAAAAAAAGTCAAGAAGCCCTAAGTGTTTGCTGTGGAAGGCTGTTAGATCCTCGCCTGTCACCTGGCAGATAGAGATTGGAGTATAAATCTGCAAAAATAATCACTAAATGATATATCTGTATATACTGCAGAGAGGGTGGCTATTTTTGATAGCATTACAGCTGGGTTGAAGAAGGTTAAACCATCTGCTGTATAAATTTTGCTCAGATTCGTGTTCTTCTGTTCTTACTAGTTTAATAAGTGAGAGAAATTAGATTTCAAGACGAAGAGTAATTAATAGAAATTTTAACAAAATATGTATAGACTTTGGCCACTTGAGACTTCTAGCAGTATTGTTAAATGGGTGTCCGGCTCATGTTGGTTGTGGAGGGTAACGAGGATGTATCAAGATAGCCAAACAGGCCCTTCAACGTACTGTGATTGAGTTTAGAACATACCTTTTGGGTAAAGCTCTGAAAATGCAAAAGTAAAATTAACACAGCTATTAAAAAATATGTGGGGGTTTTTTCAGGCGAGGTTGGATAAAGAAAATAAAGGTTGCACCTCTGTATAATATGCACAAAAAAAACAAGGTGGTTTAGGTTGAATTAAGTTATGGCAACAGAAAGGAAGATACAGTAACTTTATCACTGAGAAGATGTTCATTCTGCCCTCAACAAATCACTTCAAATGATAGGGAAAAACAGGTTTCTGGGCAGTTGCATAATGGTGGAACTTCCAGAAAAGTTAGAGCATGTATAGGGGGCATATGAAATGGAAAGAAATTCAATTAAAAAACAAATTAATTTCTGTTGTCACAATAAATTCTCCTTCAAACTTGGCCGAATATACTTAACAGGTCCTTTCAAGGATTACGAAGCTCTGTTTGTTTTTACTATTTTGAAAGCAAAACAAAGTTATCTAAGAAAATTAGAAAGGTAGGATAGGTGGTATTACATTTGTTATTATTATGTTTCTCTTCTTATATCCTTGCCTCATACTCCCATCCCAGTAGGTGGAGAGGAATATGCACCAAGCTAGTTTGCCAACCACCATTAAACGTCGACAAGAACAGAAGAAGAAAGAAGAAGAAGAGAAAGAAGGAAAGAAAGAAGAAGAGGGAACGAAGACGAAGAAGAAAACCCATCTCAGTAAGCGGAAGATGACGGTGCGAAAGCCGGTTAAAACGCAGTTCTTACGTTGCCGGAGTGTAGAGTTTTTTGACGTTGTGGCTGTGTGGTACCTCACGTTTTTTTCTGGAAAAATGGGTGACCCCGTTGCCAACTATACTTCACGACTTCACGCAACAGGTCCAGCTTGTATTAATAAACGTTAAAATGTTTAGACGTTATGTTCTTATATTCATGCGTTTTTCGTGCTCTGATGTAGGAACCCTGAATCACGCAATGCAGTATGCTGCACTTCACGTGCTATCGGAATTCCCTCGTAAATACGAGTGAAATTTAGACGTGAACGCCTCTCAAGTCGTATTTACTACTGGGAAATTCGGGAATAATTGTGATATCAAGGGTTTTCGAGTTGGGCGGGCCATAAACTTAACCATGGTGGAGGGGACAACCATTGATGCTGTCAATGCTATTCTCAAAACTACATCACTTTGTCTTGTATAGCTAAAGTAGTGTATTTATAGGTTATATATGAACGATCATTTGAAGCATATTGTATATTTTATAAGAAGTGAAATAAGCATGTATTTGACCCTCCGAAATTCCAGAATTGTCAGCAAACTGCATATGTAACGCTGTGAATGTTTATATGATTGTCAACCAGTGGGATGTCCGACAACAAATCTTAAGGTTGGTTAATGCATGGTGATTGAAAATCCGCGCAAATGGCCTTTAAGCTATAACCTAAATAAACTACGAAAAGGAAACATTACGGACGGAATGGTCCTGAGAGCGGTGCACGAGCTCGCGGCGCCATCTGCAGGACAGTTAACACGTTCAAATGATTAAAAGTATGGGAAAGCCAAACGGGTCATAATTACCGCCTAGATGTAAACGCTTTTACATACAAAACGCCGGTTTTTTACGGCGTTTAAAACGGTATTAGCGCCGTCAAATACGCCGTCCTGATAGCAGAACGCCGTAAAAAAACCGCGCGTACGTAACCGTTAAAAAACCTTTTTTAATACGGCGTTTTTTGTGTTTGTAAAAAGCGCCGCTTTTTAACGCCGTCTGGCTTGCCACAGGATGAATGCACAAAAGCGCGCGTTATTTACGGAGTTATTCCTTAGGATAATGAGTCACGCTGCCTGCTGATTTCCACAGCCAGTAATATGAAAACTGTTCTCACCCAATCCATGACGAACAGAACCATACCAGGGACTAATTTACCACAGATCGTTTAAAGCGAAGAGTTCCGGTGAAACTGATAGGACATAGTAAGTAAATTTTATTGTATATTTTCATCTCTACACACATTGGAAACCTAGGCCTATTCACCACATCTTTATCCCTACTTTAATGTAAGTTTTAAATTATTTACCAATTATAAAGCCTAGTTTTATTTATCCATTTACTACCAAGACTTTTTATGTCTATACATAAGTGTTGGTTCAAAATATTCAATATAGCTTTGATAATGTAATTGCCAATACAAGAAATCATCCCATGATAACGGAAGTCCGAGAGGTGTGAGAAAGCTGTGCAGCTACAGAAGTTGGAGGCAAATGGTCCTTAGTCTTTTTGACACCCTATACAACCCCGCTAAAAAACCGCTGGTTCGAGCCCCGCTCAAAACTGATGTCTGGGGTAACCATGGAGGTTTATATTGCTGTTTAACAAACCAAATATACGGTGAAGTCATTTCTTCCACACATAATCTTTTTTTATTTTTTTTCAGCTCAAGTTTGATATGAAGGAGTTGTGTAGTTTAAAACGACATATGGTTCTCGGAATCACGATGATGTTACTTCCTGAAAACTACATTATTTCGTTATCAACAACATGTCATGAATTAAACAAATTTGATTTTCCCGGTATCGATTTACCTAATGTGATCAAGGCTAACGCGATTTGTCCGAGCTGCTTCCGCCCTCGCTGTCCTGACATCAAAGAGCAGTCTCCACGCTACTGAAATTATCAAGAATACACTGTTTTAAATGGACTATTTTTAACTGTCAACGTCATGTTTATTAGGATTAATCTCTCAATCTTTACTACAATTCACTCTGTTCTCGTATACAATAAACTGCATTCAGACCAAGAAGTGCTATGGACATTATCAAATCAAAACCTGTTATTCTTTTTGTTTTTTAACAATACCGAGCCTGGGCTAGGAATATATTCTTTATTTGAGTGACTCAGGTTGAATTTAACGACAATCCGAAATAACGAACACCAAAAAAAACACAATGGAGAAATGACAAGTTATGTGCTTTTATCTATTTTGTTACATCCTATGGAGTAATAATTTTCGTTTTTCTGTTCTGATAAAATCGGGGGACGAAAACGGAAAATTAAGCTACTAGTATTTTGCGTGTATTTTTTGTTTTGTGGATAAAAAATGAGCTTAAATGCGATTGTGTGCTTGCATCTGCGCGATCTTCTGATAACGCCACTATTTTCACTTCAGCCTGTCTTTTCGGAAACTTTCTGGCCCCATAAACCGCAAGAGTTCATCTTGACAAGGTACCGCTCTGCAAATTTGTCAGAACTTCCGATGCGTGTGCTTCTCCCTTATCTGTGTTGTGCTCTCGTAGTTGCGTTATCTCACTATTGTTTTGCACACATATACTTAAATCATCATATAAAGATCACCGACCTGCAGGCCACTTCGTGCGTCTGTGGTAGCTCGTGGCTTGCGTCTGAGCTTCTCTTAGGTCTGCCTTGTCCTCCATATCGCCGAACACTCACACATCAGCGCAGCCTATTCCTTACAAAGGCCTGGCATATACCCCAGTCCCAAAGATTCGATGCGACGCACGGCTCGATTCAGGTAAAGATAGCAAGGTATAGTCAATTATAATATAATAATCTAATAATATAATAAAAATGGGCCTAATGCCGACACGCATGTGATAGAAATAGTAAAGAATCGTCGACGCTTATTTGTTGTTATTCACACCCACAAAAAACAAAACCAAAAAAACTTGTGCATATAGTGTGGTTTTGCTTCGGGTGATCCTTGAAAAGGGTCCCAGCTCTCGGTCCTTTCTGATGCACATCCCCTCCTCTCTCTCCCACTGCGCTTGCTGTAGGTTTCTGTACTAAATACTCATAACATATCAACTTTGATATTTTTTACTGAACAACCTGAATGGGCTAAAACAAATCACATACCAAAATGTTTGCTTTACAGTTCAAATAACAGTGTGGTGTGGAAAAACAGAGTGCCCACCCTATTCATTTGAACACTGTTAGTTTAATGTTTTACAGATGAAAAGTTACAATATTATCACATGATTCACAAGGCAGTGTTTTCAGAGGCCCCAGTTTACCTGTTTTTTACAATCAAATTCCTAACTATTACAGTGTATGTGGTTAAAACAAGTCCAAATCAAATTAAGTACATTTTAGATTAAACCCAGTTAAAATCACCAACCTGATCACAAAAGGTCCAATGAGCCCCCAAACAAAAGTGACAGTGTAGTGTAGCAGATGAACAATTCCTTAGCAATGTGCTCAATAATAAGCTGGATCCTTGATGAATATTAAAAGGGGAAAGAAGAAATGTTTACTGAAACGTTCTTAAAACGCAGGGTTTGCATTTAATACCATTACTTAAACCAGTGGTTCTCAAACTTTTTATACCAACCACCTTTCAGAAAATATTTGCTCTCCAAGCAGCACCATAATTGACCAACATTAGAATTTTCAGCAGCGTATGTAGACCTAAACTGATTCAGCTTACAGGTCTGCAACAGTTTTACACCAGGCGGTTTTATTCTAATAAGAATTATTTATTGTTGTCAGCCACTTCAACATGGTAAATACACAAGTTGAACATTAACACTGTACTGGGCTTACATACGGGAAATGAAAAAGAAAAAAAAAATGATTAAATTAAAATGTGTTGTCCCCAAAAGTGAAATACAAATGTACTGTTACTTAAAATGTAAAACAACAACAACACCACCAAAAACCACACTTTACTCAAATAAAGATCAACATGAAAATGTAATTAACAGGTCACTAATGTTGAATTTTAGTGATTCCTCTTCGTCCCACTAGAGGGAGCCTGATTCCCCACTAGTGCTACTACTCGTACCACACTTTGCGAACCACACTGCTTTAAAAAACCATTTTTATTTTCTTGTACAAAGTTACTGACATTGGCCATTGATCTCAGAAACAATTCGAATCAGAGTCTCACGACTCAGATTTGCTGAAAATAAAACTTAAACAGGCAAATATACAATAATTTGGAACCCGGAATATACTAAAGAAACAATTGGCCGATTGGGTTAAAACTGTTCCAAAAACAGTACTGGCTTGTAGAAATCAGTGGGAGGGGTGGCTCATTATCCTATTAAGCAAAACGCCGTAAATGAGCTGCGCTCTGTTGCAAACCAAACGGCGTTTTTTTTACGCAGTCATAGGTGCAACATGAATGCAGTATAAAAAACGGCGTTTTATTACACACTTAACCCGCCGTCAAAGGCCGGTGTCAGTGACTTAGTTTCGCAGAAACGTTTTTTGATGGCGTTTGTTATCAACAACCGACGTATTTTTGCGGCGCAAATACTGTTTACAACTCTGTATTTGGACAGAATATTTATGTCCTTTTTGTTGTTGTTTAGAACGTACTGTATTTAGTTAAGTAATTTAACTTTTGTTGGCGATGGCAGCATCTAATTATTTTTCAGTTTTTTAAGTTTGTGCATCTAATCGAATTGTGTTTATTTTTATTTAAAATTTTAGTTTAATTTCATTTGAGCCTTTAAAAGTTTAGCTAACAATACATAGCAGCACTGACAGATGCACGTGCAATTGTATGAAGTCACCCACATGCACTTCTGCTCTTGCTGTTTAAAAAAAATGTTTTTTGTTTTATTATTATTTATTTGAGTGAAACAAACGGTGTTGATTTTACTAATTATTATTAGTATTATTTTTGTTGTTTCGTTTTGTTTTAGACAACGGAAAAAATGACATTAAGCTAGATGGGTTTTTTTTTTTTTTTTTTTTGTGGGGAAAAACAAATTAAGCGTAGAATAATTCTTTAATATTTCTTTCACTTGCGTGGGCGCGCAATTAGGCCCATTTTTAGTCCGCTTCTTATATATTATTGACTAGACATTGCTATCTTTACCTAGATCGAGCCGTGTGTCCGATAGAATCTTTGGGCCTGGGGTATATTCCATGCTATTTGTAAGGAATACGCGTGCTGGACGTGGGTGGTGGCGGCGAGGACAATGGCAGTATAAGAAGCATTAGGCGCTGCCGAACCCGAGAAGCGGCCGTGTGGTTGCTCTTTATATGAGATTGATAGTTGCCAAAGAAATATAGTCGCACCAGCCCAACAATATGAAGAAACGCATGAGTGGTGACTTAATTTTGCCAGAGCCGTACATCAGATGAACTCTTATTCTGCTTTAATGGACAGAACCGTAGTAAGCTTGGCGATTTACTCCTATCACCATGACGTTACAGTAAAATATTACAATACATTTAAAACCGTTGTTTCTTATCATTTCAGTAGCGTGCAGGATTGCTCCTTTTATGTCAGACCAACCTCGGCGGGACAGCAGCTCGGACAATCGCGTAGCTTGCTCACATCTTGTTAATCTACATAACGGGGAAAATCATATTGTTTTTAATGACATGTGTGTTGAGAACAGGAACATATGCATATTAATGAACTTAACATCTCGTTATTACGAGAACAACAAAAACAAACCAAAAAAATATGTCGTTTTAACTGCCCAACTCCTTTATTATCCCGCTGGGCCGAAAAAAAACACAAACATTTTATGTGTTGGAAAGCAGTGCCTCACCGTATATTTGTTTTGTTAAACAGCAAATAAACTCCCTGTATACCAGACTCAGTTTGGAAGCGGGGCTCGAAACTCGGGGGGTTTATAAATGTGTAAATCATTACGACATTCCATTAACGTAGGATTAAAGATGTGGATCCGGCCTATTGTTTCAATGTTTGTAGAGATTAAACTATACAAAACAAGTGACTTATAAATTCCTATCAGTTCACATGCACGGTCTGCCTCTTAAACCGCTCTGTGGTAACATTAGTCTGGTCTGGTTTCTGTTCGGCAATGATTGGAATGAGAAACAGTTCAATATTACTGGCTGTGGAAATCAGCAGGCGTGACTCAATTATTATACAATGAAAACGCCGTAAAATAACGCGCGCTTTTGTGCATTCCAGAAACGGCGTTTGTTACGGCGTCCTGTTGGCAAGCCCGACGGCGTTTTAAAAAGCGGCCGCTTTTTACAAACACTAAAACACCTTTTTTTTAACGAGTTTTTTATGGTTTACGCACATTTGTTATACTGCGTCTGCTGTCAGGACAGGCGTATTGAAGGTGCTAATTACCGTTTTTAAGAAAAAAACGCCGTAAAAAAACAGCGTTTTTGTATGTAAACGCGTTTTAATTCATAGGCGTAATTTGGACCCCTTTGGGCTTGCCATATCAAAGCGCCAAGAACCCTAGCCATAAATCGAACGCTGAAAACGTTTTAACTACTCACTCGACCTGGTGAACTTTTTATGAATTATATTGCTGTCCATAACAAATCACAAACGGTTGTGCTGTACAATTATATAATAGGCTGTAGTGTGACGCGCTTTGCATTTTGGGAACGCAACGTTTATAAAATCTGTTTGCTGTTTACCAAAGAAGTTTCAGTGTCACATAAATCCTTTAAGAATTCATTGCTAATATGCTGCTCCAGAAACATTTCTCGTCGTCCAAGTTTCAATTTAAAAATATTATAAAATGTAAATGTTATTCCTGCCCAATGCAAAGCATAATTTTTCTTCTTATTATCTCAGGTTTTCAGTGTCAACATGATCTTTTAGAACTCATTACAGTTATTTTGCCTCCTCACTAAACATTTCTTGATTTATCAAAGTTACAAACAGTTTTGCTGCTCAAATATTTTTGGGTGGAAATCTGATCCTACTCAATCATTTCTAATAAAATTTAAAAGACGAGAGAAATTACATTTTATTCATCATGCATACAAGTGACCCAAACAAGTGAGTTAAGACCTTTAAACCAAGATTTCTATTTAATAAATTGCATTAACAAATTTATATATTTGATAAATTAAAATAAATTGCTGTGTCATTAAACTTTATATTTATCAAAAAAATCCTAAAAAATACAAGTGCATCATTTCCACACAAAATTAATTTAAGCCGCAAAATTGTTTTCACCATTGATAATAATCAGAAAATGTTTCTTGAGAGTCAAAATACAATTGTAATGGATTTCTAAAAGAATATGTATGAAACACTGAAAAACTGGAGTGTAAAGGGCGGCGGGGGTCACACTGCACTCTTCTTTCCATTGACTCCCATTGCCAAGTGCTCCAACCACAACAAATCGTAGGTAGGGAGCCAATTGGCTCCTAATAAGAAAAAAACCTTAGGGAGACAAATAATTTTTTTAACGGTTCCACAGAAATAAACTGGGGTTTCATTTATTTTAACAACGTTATTATATTATTTTCATTTCAACATTTCATCATACTGCTCCAGTGTTTATGTATCATCTTTTCCTGGACTTTATCAGCATTTTAATCCATCTTGTAGATGACCTGGGGAATAAGGTTCACTTAAAGTGGGAAACTAACTGTCTTTTCCAGCTTGAAAAATCTACAGTCACAAAGATGTGTTCATTTCACAGAATCTGTACCCAGTATCATGGAGCATAAGCATCACTTGACCACTGAGGTTGCTTGGCTCCTCCTACATGAGACATTTCAGTAAGTTGTACTGTAGGATCTCTTATACTATAGTCCCTAACCTTTTGATGTTAAATTCATGTTCATTATGTCCTATAATAGTAAAGGAGAAAAGATAAAAGGGTTCACTTGCCCTTGAACTGAGGCGCTTAAAGCCGGACCGCGGTCTGCTTCCATTAAGAGCAGACCAAACCCAACTGTATTGTGTGAACTTTTGTTATGAATTCGGAATAATTTTAAAGCTGGGTACTATTTTATTAAAAAGTTACAAGCACACAGAGCTTTTTGCGGATACTGGCTGGCAGTTTGCACTTTCAAATAATGAAGCTCACCTGCATTTAAAATAACACAGGACCAAGATCTTGTTTAGAAGAAGCCATATTAGGAATTAATATAAATGAGAAATTGTTTAACGATATTGCCACTATCCACAAAGCTGACAGGCTTACCTGTTCTAGTTTGTTGTCAAGTTGTGCACGAAATAGACGCTGTATTTTCGGCACTTTCCCTTCTTTACGTCTCCGTAATTTTTCTCTCTCGCTGCCACAGTCGAGCTGCGTTTAATCAAGACTGTTGTGCGTTCAGCACTGATGTGCGGGAGAGATTAGGACTGTTTTGAAAACTATCCACTAAAAACTTTTAATGTGTCACATCGTCTCAGTTTAATATATAACAAAAGATTTGATCGCAAAACACTTCAGGGAAAAAAGTCCATTACATTCAAATTTTGAAGTTAGACGATTTAAATATATATACAGATAGCAATCACACTCGGGCTGATTCGGGCTGAAAATGCGTCTGTTTCAGTCTTCGGCATCGGTGAGAACGATAAGGGGCCAGAGCCGCGCCGACCGACCCTCTCACAAAACACTGCTGGATGGACAGACGGCTGCCTTTTCTATCTATGGGCCGATCTCGGCTGAACACACGCGGCAGTCCACACCTCGGTGTAGTTGTGTGTATTAACCTTCGTCCAGAGTTTTGTTTTATCACAGACCGGGGCCGCTGCTATCAGACAGCAAATCATCTTCTGCCTTAAAACCTTTTTTTACGGTTACTCCTGAGGAGCTTTCGGCGGTAGTCCGCCAATGGCACCTCAGCAAAAACGGCCGTCGCAAATTAATATTTATGATTGAAGATCGCAGTTTGGAGCCCTGCATTCTAATGCATGCGAATGCCTCTGACCGGAAATGCAAGCTCCATGCGACGCAGCATCCGAGTTTATATAATACATCTTTAAAGATTATAACAATCAAATAAAAAAAATTTGCATGTGGTCAGGGATTGCATGTGGTCATGGAAACAGAACAGGGGTGGTAGCATTTGTAAATGCAAACACTTTTATCATGTTTTTTTTTCAGTACGCTTTTATTCCAAAGCGACTTACATGAGGGACAATTGGGAAGCAATTACAAAAACAACAAAAGAGCAATGATATATAAGCTGCTCCTAACAAGTCCTCAGTTAGCCATAATGCATATACGTAGCAAGGGCTTTTACATAAAATATAATAAATAAAAAAAGAAAACTATATATAATAGAAAAAGAATAGAGCCAAGCTAGTGTTAGAGGTCTTTTTTTTTTTTATAATGTATGATAAATTAAAAGAAAATAGTATAGAAAATACAAAATAGATTTAGAAAGGTAGTTAGATTTTTTTTTTTTTTAAATAGAATTAAAATAGTGAGTGCAAAAGGTTAGAGGGTCAAATAAAGATGGAAGAGATGTGTTTTAAAGCCGATTCTTGAAGATGGCTAAGGACCTTCAGCTGCTTCGGATTGAGTTGGGCAGGTCATTCCCACAGGAGGGAACATTTAATTTAAAAAGTCCGTAAAAGTGACTTTGTTTAGTTTTTTTTTTTTTTTTTTTTTTTTCTTTGGGATGGCACAATCAAGCGACGTGTCAACTTGCAGAATGCAAAGCATTCTAGAGAGGGCACATAAGTCTGAAGTAATGAATTTAGGTAAAGGGGTGCAGGAGCCAGTGGTGGTTTTTGTATGCAAACATCAATGGCCTTGAATTTTATGATTATATATATATATATAATATATATATATATTATATATATAATATATATCTATATATATATAATATATATATATATATCTATATAATATATATATATATATATAATATATATATATGCGAGAGTACAATATAATAAACGCTTTCAAAAGACAGTACAAGCACATTTCGGAATCCATGTTTGTGATAACTGAGGGAAACCCTTGGTAGCCTGATGATATATACCAGGGATCCTCAAATCTGGCCCACGAGATCCACTTTCCTGCAGAGGTTAGCTCTAAAACCCCCTAATCAAACACACCTGAGCCCATAGCTAATCAATGCATTCAGGTTACATTAGAAAATCACCAGGGGTGTATTCCAGAAAGCAGGAGGGCGTGTAACTTACTGTGAACTAAACCCTGAACTCTCGGTTGATTAACCCCCCCATAACCTTGCTTACTCCGAAAGTATCTGTGGTTCCAAAAAAAACAGGCGTCTCGGGTTGAGTAAGTTCATTATCAAATGGGCTCATGAGTATGTTCCTGGTTAAGACTCAAGACATTCTCAACAGAGCGATGAATCGCACGAGTCACTATAGAAACGGACGCTAAGAAAAGGCGCCAAGCTGCTTTTTCTTCTTCTTCCTTTTGTTCATTAGTGGGTGTTTACATGCTTAGTGCATATCGCCACCTAAATGATGGCTGTGCAATCATTTTTATTTTTTCCCTTTTTCCTATTTCAATCCTTGAGAATGTGATTATATTGTTTGGTTTTATGCGAATTATATATTTCCTAGATCATATCACGATATGTATTTTGATGATTTAGAATTTAGACATTATAGAAAATGCCAGCCCCTCCTCCTGGTGTGCAGATAATCTAACATGTAAATAAATAAAATGAATAAATCGATATATGTTAAACATTACCTTGTCATAAGTGTTTTATACCTTTCATATTAGATATTAGATAACAGGTCTTTATATATTGCCAATACAAAAAAATAAATATATTAGAATAATATAATTATACTAAACTATTACCTATCTCTGTCTGTCTTCTGCCCCCCGACTGAAGGCTCGCCTGACAGTGAAATTAACCCTGCGAACATATACTTGCTCCGGAGCAGTGAGTTAAGTTCCATAGAGTACGTTTGCTAATGACTACTAACATACCCTGAAAGTTAACCTAACTAACTAAACTCCGTTTTTGGAACCGAAAGTTGAGGTTATGCTCGGTTGCTGTTTAGAGATCTTCTAAACTTTCATACCCACAAGTGAAAGTTATGTCACATAACCCTGCTTTCTGAGAATAATACCCCCAGGTAGGCGAGTTTGATCATGACGTTGGAGCTAAACTCTGCAGGTGCATTGCCCTCCAGGGTTCAAGATTTGAGGAACCCCCTGATGTATATATGTTCCCGCCCATATTCGCAGTGGAATGGCGTCCGAAAAAAATCAGCTTTGCCAATTACAGGGAATAACATTACATTTATATAATCTAAAAAAATTGACAAACTTTTCTTCGTATTGTGCTGATAATATTTCACAATACATGTTTTTTTTTTTTTAAAACTTTCTTTTGATCAACCCTAAATCCACCGCACCTTGACATGAGCAGAGATAGTTATTTCAACAATCAAATATTGTTGTCATGCTTATTAAATGCGCTGCTGATTTTATTTTTTGTACAGTACAGTATGTATTTTTACACTATCAGAAAATTATCTTTTCCTGTGCTAAAATATATTTTGATGTAATGAGTGCTCGCCAAATGGAGTCAGATTTTGTCCTTCTTTTTTGTCTCTAGCTGATCACATGCCTGCTTCTGTATAAATAAAAACCAATCATATAGCTTCATGGTGATGGTGATAATTATAGACAAACCCATTCATGCCATTGTTAGTTTGAACTTCTGAAGTATTTCCTTGTAACTAAGGTATGGCAGTGTCTGTGATGTTAAAAGGATGGTTTGTCCTTGGCCTACTTCAGTTTTTTGGTGGTTTTTAATTTACGGCATCCAGGAAGCGAGAAATTAAGTTGCTTCAAGATTGAAATCGAGAGGCCTGAGAGATCCACAGGAGCTGAACTTCACATCTTTCACAGCTGGGACGTTGCGGGAGGAGAATTCTCGTCTGAAATATCGTCTCAACATTCCTGAAAAGAGTGAGTGTTGATTTTGCTTTTTCTTAATGAGGTGATTGCCATCTTTGTAGTGTGGCCAGAGTTGACCTCTGCCAAAGACAGTCATATGTTAAGTCATAGCATAAACTACTATCCCCGCAAGGGCTCGACATTAAGCCGTTGACGTGTTGTGCTTGTCCCTTTGGACAAGTAAATTAGTCATAATTCATTTGTCAGAGTAAAAGACCGTAATTCTCTCGGGGCGGCAAAAAAAGAGCTTATTTTACTTTTTCTTTTTTTTTCTTTTTTTTTGGTGTAAATGTAATACATTCTGAAGCTATAGTCTCATCAGTGCCCTATCAGGTCTTACTTTAATCAACGCATATTGTGTGGTATTTGCTTCTTAAATTGTGATTTCTAGGACACTTTTTAACTTTATAAAGGGCAATTATTTTCCTAACCTTACTAATCGTATGTGTCATCAATTGACGTCAAATTCTTAAAAGTTTATTGATACATTCATTCATTAATTAATTATGGGACTCTGTATGCCGCATAGTTACCATTCAAATGACAAGTCAGACATCAACAAACTTCATCTTTCCACAAAGAAGACGAAACACCTGAAGCATCTGCACTCGAAAGTGACATTTAATGTATTTACTCTCCGACTTTAAAGCTTTAATGAAGATAAAAGGTTCCTTAACATGCATTTACACAGGAAAATTGCAAATGCATAAATAATATTATTTTATAGATTAGATGTTTTTTTTTTTTCCTTTACATAACATATGAAATGTTGGAAAAATGCAATGATACTTTTTAAATATGAAACCAAACCACCAGTAGGTGGCAGCAAAGTCGTTTAAAACAATACTGTCTTTTATGAATGGCTCACGTGAATCATTGACTCAAAATTCGCTCCAAAAAATGCTAAATCATTCAGTAGTGACATCACTGCTGTGTGTGTTGCTCAGATAATGCGCAACTGTTGTGCTGGTGGGCTTTGCTTAGAACTATTTTCCCGCTTGCAAAAAAGACGGTCGTCAGTAATGTGTCTAAAAAAGTTCGGTTAATCATAATACTATTAGTTTTGAGAACTACTGCTGTATAAAATCAATGTCACATTTGCCAATCGTGCTGGTGCTTGGTCGTGTGAATTTGACTTATCATAATCAAATGTTATAGAGTATTTTTTACAATTTTTTTTCTACTGCTGCAGTATTTTTGTTCATGTTTGTTTCTTTTTCTGTGTACTGGTGCGTCTTAGTTTTGATTTCTCCTGATTCAGATAGGTCCCACAAGCCTCAACTGACGCAGCCTTGATACGTCAATCATTAATCCATTATCAGGTCACCGTTTACACTGAAAGTCATTTAATCAATCATTCTCACCAAATTTTGGTGCTTCCCTAATTAGTGTTTTTGTTGCCAGGTTACCTTGTCCTGTTAGGCAAGTAAAATGTCTCTTTCCTTGCCCCTTCACACATATCCAAAAAAAAGGGCTTCGGGCCAATTTTCATGTTCATACGTCCGATGCGGGGGACTGTCCTCCCTCCTATTTGAAGACTTCTCCTTTCTTTTTAATATTTTAGACATCCTCAATTAGTGATGAAACAAAATTGCAACGCTGGTGGAAACAACACATCGAGGAAGCTGGGCTAACCGTGGTTGCAAGAGCGTTAGCACGACAGGCAACTTCTTGTCCAAGAAGTTGTTCTTGTCCGACCCACCTCGCTTGTCCACGGCTCTTGTTCTCTCCAGACTATTGTAATGCTCTCCCTGGCGGGCCTTCCTGCATGTACTAATCAAGCCCCTGCAACTACTCCAGAATGCAGCAGCAAGGGTTGTCTGCAATGAGTCAAAAACAGCTCACGTTACTTACTCCTCCGCTCCTCATCAGGTTACACTGGCTACCAGTATCCGCTTGCATCAAATTCAAATTCAAGGTACTGATGCTTGCCTACAAGACGGAGAGACCACTGGGCACCTGCACCAACATACCCTAAGCTCATTATTCAATCTTATGCGCCCTCCAGAAGTTTGCGCTCTGCAAGTGAACGATGCCCCTTGTGGTGCCATCCCAAAGAGGTTCAAAATCACTCTCACAGACCTTTTCCTGGACTGTGCCCAGCTGGTGGAATGACCTCCCGATCTCAATTCAAACAGCTGAGTCTTTACCCCCCACTCATTTCAAAAACATCTAAAGACTCCATCTTTTTCGGCCTGCACTTAACCACTAATACTAGTACTTTACCTTTTCTTATCTATCATATTCAAAAAAAAAAAAAAAAAAAAAACGGCTACGTGTTCTGTACTAGACTAACTGAGACTTGTCATAGGCACTTGTCTAACCATTGTTGTCTCTCTTTTTGATCTGATTGCTTCTATTGTTCTCATTTGTAAGTCACTTTGGACATAAAGCGTCTGCTAAATGATTAAAAATGTAAATTTTAATGTAATGCTGGCAGCGCACCTGAACAGTGTCTCACGTTCAAATACACGCAATAGGCTTAAGCTTGCCACAAAGCAGATTGGTGATGATTTGAGAAGGCTTAAATTGATCAAACATAGGTTCACTGTCTGCCACTGGCTGCTTAGTCATTACTTAAAAACACTTAATTTAGATTTTCTTTTTATTTCATTTATTTTGAGATGTTTTAAGTTTAAATTTCAGCTCAGTGAAGCACTACCACTTTTTCAGTAAGTTACCTTTCTTGTAGAATTGTGCTTCAATAAAGAACTTTGTTGACCATAGACTTCTTAGTTAACCTCATTTAGGCTACCGTTCAAATGATTCAAATGACAAGTCAATATTGTCCTATATGGACCGCGATTATATTATTTTTTTTAATTTTATTTTTATTTTTTTTGACAAAAAGGTGAAATGCGGTGTTAAATGCAGTGCGGTCAAAATTTTAGAAAATTTAGGCGCACCAGTGCAAAAACAGTAAGTCTAGAGCCCTGGCAAAGCTTTATTACTTTGTACCAGGATCCAACAATCTGCACTGAAAAATGCATGATAGAATCAGGTATTGACCGAGATTAGAGGATTTTCATTCATTATTAACTGTTGATATTGGATAGTAAATTGTTGTATGCTGATTTTTGTTTTGTGTTACTAACACATTTGTGTTATTTTTTTTGCAATCACTAATGCTCACATTAATAATTTACACACTGTTGAATGCCCATCTTCAGCAAACCTCAAAATAATATCCGTTTTTTGGGTCGTACTTACAAAATCTGTGATGCCTAAATTCACTGTAACATTTTTAAAAAATTATTGATTTTAGTACAATAAAAATTAAGTTAAAATGGGATTTTTTTTTCCTTCAAAACAGTGAATAATTGAAGAGTTTCAAAAAGCTCCGTGTGGTTACTGTAAATGTTTCTTGCTCACTTTTCTTATATATATTTGTAGTTTGAATAACTGTGGAAAATTAAATCATCATTCTGCCTAATGTTTTTTATTAAATTGTGATCACGTTAATTAGCCTACGTTTCCCATTGTGTTAAAAACATTACACGACATACTAACTGGTATCTTGCCAAATACAGGTTTTACGATGTCTTTGTTAACCGATTACACTAACATTAGGTTACTTTAAAGGGTCCCTATTATGGCTTCTTTTACCAGGCTTGAGTTTTGTTTGGGGGAGTACTAGAACATGCCTCTCATGCTTGCTGTTCGTGGATATTCGTGGATACAGTATTATAATATTAGGGCTGCACGATAAAATTGCATGCGATTTTAATGTGCATCTTGTCAGTAAAGCCGGTTCTGTAATCAGCGGTAAATCTCCATCACCTGTGCACTTTCACATGGGCAGCAATTTTAATTAACCACACAGAGCCGTTGTTTACTGACAAGCTGCACAAAACGAACGGCCCCGGTGTAGTTAATGCTGTTCCATGTGAAGTGGTGCAGGTGATTGAGATTTACCGGTGATTACAGAACCAGCTTTACTGACAAGATGCACAATTAAATATCGCATGTGATTTATCGGGGTGCAGCCCTATTATAAATACCTTTCTTTCTCCCCAGCCTGGCACAAACGGCTGGATTAGTTCCAGGTTTGATGAAGGCCCGCCTTCCGAAAAACGGTAATGTGTTGTGATTGGTTGGCTGTCCCCAATGTGTTGTGTGATTGGCGAGACAGCTTAGACAGTGTTTTAGTACTGCCCCGCCCATTTGCCCAAAGCAGTAATTTTAGGCTTCTCTGGTATAGATTAAGGATGTCGTAAATATTGCCATTATCAATTTGAGCCGGATTCAGACCCTGGAATTTTGAGCGACGAGGACTTGCACAGAACCTTTGCTCCATGCAAATCCCGATAATTGTGCAATTTGTTCTGTAATCTCTAACATTATAACATGAATTGCAGTGACACGCATGTTATACAGTTGAATTTATTTATAGCATAGGCCAGTGTAGGGATGCACAGAATATTCGGAAACCAAAATTATTCAGCCAAAAATATAAAAAAAAAATCTCTTTTGGTGTTTCGAATAAGCAAAAAGGCCGAATAATATCTACCGAACGAACAATGCCTAAACTAACGCGATCAAATAGAGGCCACCCACTAAACATGTCGGCAGTGTGAAAGTATTTAAAACTATCAGAGAAAGGGACGCAGAAATTATTACAAGCATGAGCCACCAACCAGCAAGAGACTAAGTGCTGCATCACGTCTCCGATGAGATAGAGAGGTGGCTAGGTTAACTGTACTGCATGATTGAAATCATGACAATTACCTCAACCAATTAGTACATAAACTGCAGATGTTATATTTTCTAATGCAAGCACGAATTGCATGTTATTTCTTAGCAGCGCTGCATGAGCTCGGGCACCAGGGTTCAAAGTCCAAATGCGCAAGGAAAAACTGCCGCTTAACTTGTTACTCGTCAAGTTGCTCAGTCACATTAATTTTTTTTTTTTAAGCATGTGATATGTGCGACAACATCTTCCCCCAAATTCGTAATGACAATCATTTATAAATCTGCTGTTGTCAACAAAAAAAGAAGCCACTGAGATCTTCCTGCGGGTTTCTGCCAAATAAAAGCAGAGAAAAAGCAACCACTCCATCAACATTCATAATGATAGTAGTGTGTTTTTTACTGTCGTTCTGTAAAAAAACTAAAAAAATAAGACACTAATATGATATAATAATAATTACTCTACAACAGCTCTAGTAATACATTTATTATAACATTCACACATAGTGTTAAAATTGGGATCTGTAATATTAGGTTTTAAAAGAATTATCTTCTGCTCAGCAAGGCAGTGACTTTTATTTGTACAGTAAAAAATACATGGCCTATATTACGTCCTCAAAAATGGCCCAAAATATTAGTGTTAACTAACTTGAACTAGTATTTTTTGTTTTATTAATTTTACGATAAATTGTGGCTTTGGTTGTTATAATGTCTGCTTAGAATGTTAATATTATATTATATATTATAATGCAATAAAATATTTTTAACATTGTTTGGTTTGTTAATTTTTTTTATTTGAAAATCAGGAGAAAACCATAAAAAGCACATTTTGTCAATTTAAATTAATGCAGTGGTGAAAAGAAGAAAAAAAAAAAAAGGGGGAAA
Source organism: Cyprinus carpio (assembly GCF_018340385.1). Classification (NCBI taxonomy): domain Eukaryota; kingdom Metazoa; phylum Chordata; class Actinopteri; order Cypriniformes; family Cyprinidae; genus Cyprinus; species Cyprinus carpio. The sequence goes on along the minus strand of NW_024879397.1, from coordinate 480,901 downwards.
CTTTGACATGGGGGAAAAATTTTGAAAAACTGTGTGTGGGTATACTGTGCCTTTGGCCCAGGCTGTTTCATTTTGTTCGGCTTCAGCTCTTCGCCAAGAATTTTCATTTCAGTGCATCCGTAGGCCCAGTGTTTCCCACAGACTTACACGCTTATTGGTGGTCAGAGTTTGAGGTTTCCCCGGTAACGGCTGGACACAAGCAGCGCTCTGCTCACAAACGCTGTCTTGATTAGACACCCTGGTTATATTTGATTGCGGGTGTTTTTATATCACTATTCTTGAAGGAAACAACTGTACTTCAGGAGGGGTTCCACGCCGACTGGATTTCTGCTAGTCGATTTACTTATTTTAAAAAATACTCGCAGTTAACTCGACTACTCGTGTGTTCATGCTACTGTAAATGAATAGAACATTAAATAGTTTTTATCAATAAACGTTTATTAATCAACTAATTAATACCCTAATGCAACAATTACATAAGAATACGTTAACTGTTCAAAACTTTATAATTATGTGGCATTACATAGTTTAAATTTTCATGTAACCAGTATTTGTATCTGTAACAGTCACAAAATTATTATCTTGTTTTCAGATAAAACCATGTGTCAGTAGTTTACTTGATAAGACCGTTACGACTATCTTTTTTTCCCCATAGTTATCACTGAACAAATATGCTGCTTAAAAGTAAATTATTTTTCATGTCTAAAAAAAAAAATTAATCCTATAAGCAGAGACGTCATGACAAATCGTTTGAGTGATCATTTTAACACGACTGGATGAATTCAAGGCGCACATTTTCATTACCAGAATTCTACTAAGCGAGTCTAATTGTAGACTTACTAAACAAATGTGCGTGTGCCACGCAAACCAGCAAAAGCTAAAGAAGCAAACATAGAAAATGTATCTGCATCTAAGGTTGATTATTAGCCTACTTTTAAGAGAGAGAACGGTTGGGGTTTTTGGAGAGACTGAGGCGCGCAACGCGGCTGTTTGATGTGGTGAGACGCGCTGTTATGTCCATTCATTCATTATTCATGTTCGTAGCCCTAGGGTTTTAAATTATTTGCCTTTTAAATATATACCAAATAGAGACCATGTAGATGTATTTTGTATAGGTGATTTACTCTCTGCCAAGCTCTGATTTCTGGAGAGATGCACCGAGAGCAACAGCAATGCGGTGTTTTGATTTGACAGTTTTCTTCGTCGGGCATAAAGTTTATATTCATGTCACTTCCACACACGTCATTATTGCCTGACTTTAGAGGTCTGTGTATAATATTGCGCTGATTCCCTTGCTCAACTGTTAACTAGCAAAGCACCAGACTGTGTGCCAGCCTCAATCCTAATATTCAGGCGCGACATTATTCCTTGTCTGTTATTCGTGTTTGAAGCATTATCCTTGCCATTCCGAATAAGGTTGCTTCGGTCACCGTCCCCTAATTATCATGTAACCTAGAGAAAGTGCCTAGAAAGTAACATCTACCGCAATATTCCAGGGTTGTTTCCTGGGTCAAAATTGGTCTTCGGTGGTGGCTGACCGATCATGGTCCTCCACCCACAGCAAAAGAGTACCCTAGTACCCCACATGATCCACAAGCCCAATACTGACAATAAATGTTACATTTAAAATAAATACAAAGAAACCCAGTTTTGGTGATTTTTTTTGTTGTTAACTTAAAATCCCCACTGTCAGGCTAGATAGCCAAAAAAAAAACGATTGACAACCTTAATTTAGTACATGTTAACATCATCGAATACCAAAGTCATATTTGAAATGTCAAAGGTATCACAAATTTATCTATTTACAAATTATGAGCAATTAATCAGACACAGATATTACCTGTCACTCAAAAAAGATCAAACTCTCATCCTTTCTTGCCCTCTTTGCAAAAAAAGCTGTGATTTTTCCCATGACTGGCTTTCATAGTTTTGAAAGATAAAATCCTTTTTTGATAGAACCTGATAAATTATTTTTAGTATAATTCATATCAATGTTAAAAAGTAACATTACAAGGTGTAATAGTGTAATTTTTTTCCATCCTAAAATGTAATAAAATAAAGCCTCTAGCTAGCAACAGCTTGCTTTGTGCTTTGATCTAGTTTCATCTCACTCCAGTGTTAACTTTAAACTAAACTGATTTTTATAGGTAATTTACTACACATTGTCATATGGCCTATACACATTACTGTTGATTATTAAGGCTTAATTTTCTACTAAACACTCTTGCTAAATGGGTAAGCACACTTACTTTCTCATTTCAGAGGTGTATGTTCTTCTAAGAAGTAATGATTTTGTTATACACCGATTCAGACACTGACAGGGCAGAACTACTGCTTTAACGCATTCATTATAATGAATCGGCTCAAAAGGAGTCCATTAGGGTCCGCGAATCGGACTTTAGCGGACGTGAATCCTGTGCTGTTAGGACATCGCAAAAGATTTGTCAAGACCCACAACATGGCTTTGTCGAAAGTAGTAAGAGAAGATAAGGTAACTTTTTTTTCACTACAATTCACAACACCCAGCGGTAATTCAGCAAAAATTATTCGTCCGAATGCAGCAACGTGAAACAATGGTTTCGGCTCTTCCCGACCTTTAGGAATAATTTGATGTTTGATGCGAGGGAGAGAGTCAAAGACAGAAACTGAAGACGGAGAGTGCGCGCGCGGGGGAGGGGCGCTGTGCTCGTTCTCTCTGTCACGCCTCTGGCTGTACCTTCTTCCTCCACAAAACCCAACTACACATCAAATAAGGCTGGTGGCGGACAAAAAAAAAACTCGTTTTGGCGGCCGCCAAAAAAATGTTCAATGTAGGAAAAACCCTGAAATTATTGTAATCCCTACAACTTTGCGTTGTTAGGCAACTGTCTGCATGCATTGTGGTTAATGCACGAGCGAGTATCTATTGTTCCTCCGCACAGCGCCGACTACTGGGTTAAAGTAGTCGATCACTCGACTACCCGCCTAGTCCTGTGTAACCCCTAGTCGTCGAAAGGCGCAATGGCATCTGCGATAACATGAAACGCGATATTGGTGTCAGCTTGTCAGTAGATAAACATCACCCTCCTGTCTATTATAGACTGCGCGGGGGGCCATTTGCAAAGCAGTGTGATGGCGATTTAGAGGTAAGCACGGAACCAGATTTTACTGGGGACTAGATGCCATGATCATATCGTTAAATAATCCGCCCAGACCTAAGACATTACATGCATGATGAATGAAAAATTACATCCAATTGTTTCTGAAGACAGTTGGTTTTGTTTTTTTTTTTTCCTTCAGAAATGGTGATATAAAACAACCCGCACACTCAATGTAATGGGAAAACACTGTAGTCTCACAATTTAAATTGTAAATTCTGCAGCTTACATCATTGTCCAGTCTATGGACTGTCAGTAATTTATTATAAAATCGGTTTCATAATGGTAGGCATACCTATCTTACAATAATTACTCAGGTGCATATGAGAATCACTGTAATAAACCTTGAAGAACATTTTCCTCAATCGGCATCTTGTTTGAAATGCCTCATCAGCGTTCTAACACAACCTCGCCCCTCCCGCCCCCCACCATTCAATTTATGTAGGCGTGATTTATTTTATGAATTCGAATGGTCCTCTTTTGTGACATCACAAAACCCAGAAAACACCATGTATTCCTAAACGACCCTGTCGTTGTAGATTCGTTGAACAAGGGCATTTTTTTTGAAAACAAAATCTCTCCTTTGGCTTTGGGATTTATGAGATTTGTAACTTTGTAGCTATTTATTTAAGGCCAAACATACACACTAGAACAAACGGTCGTCTATAATGTGAATCGCAGGGCCACAAACGTACAACCTCCCACAAATAAGTGAAGTGTTGTGATAGAGTGGTGAATGTGGGGTGAATCTTGGAGAGGCACTCCATATCGCAACTAGAGGTAGGTTATAACGTAGAATGCCTCAGGTATGCATGCACTGGGGCTAAGCCTGCACACGTTTGCAGATCACACCTTGGATACAATTTTCCTTAGGCTACGCTAACAATGACTCAATGGCTTATCCAATACTTTGATGCAATCTCTGATATCATTTATTTTCGGCCACCATGACCCTTCTTCCTTGCATAGTTTAAAGTGGTCGACGATAGATGTGTAATCCATACATATACATACAGGGTTTCCCTCACATTGATTTATTTGTGGCGGACCACCACAATATCAAACCTGACCGGCTCCACAAAACTATTGTGTCCCAAAGGCATTTGAATTGCACTTCTTTGAAAAACAACAAAAAATAAAAAAACCGCATGCAGCACTTAGAAACGTTTCAAAATCAAAACTGATGCGGGTGTTATTTACTAGCACTGGGATTTATGAAGGAAACCTGACTGTATTTAGCAAAATTGTCGAGTTAACTTTCATTTCATTCATATGTGTGCAAGTTCTATGCTGACTACAAGGACAGCTGCTTAGGAGCTACAGCGCTTGCTCTGCAACCGGTGGGATCCAGAAAAGTGGATGACCTCCTTACTCTCCGCTCTTAAAGCGCCCCTGCTGGCAGAAAATGACTCTGTATTATATATGTCTATATAAAGGCGGGGGGTGCTGCCACAAATCCATTAACGTATATGTGGGAAACTACCTGTATGTGGCGGTGAAGTAGAGAGGAGAGCAGAGAGAGAGATTTCTCATATATCCCACTCTTTTTGACCACACCGGCTTCTTGTTCATTCTCTGAGAAACCGCTGCCTCATTTCATTTCCTATCGTCCATGTTTAAACGCTTCTCATAACTATATTAAATACGTTATAATTGGAACAGTTCATTGTTGGAGCTGGACTTGGAATGAGAGAGAGAGTGAGAGAGCAGAGCAGGGGATGCTAGGAACAGTATTAAGAAACCTTTGCTTTAGGACATTGATATATTGAACTTGTGAATCCATTACAATCGCATAATAACAGAATCGCGATTCAGATTGATAGATTTTTTTATATGCACCTCTAGTTTTTTCTTCCCCTTCTCTAAAGCCTGTGTTATACTTTTCTGCATGAGCAATCCGGGACGCGTACATGGGGTGAACAGCACGGACACGGACTACTTGTATTTATATGTACCGAAAGCGTATGGCTTTGATGGTCCGCTCCACACAAACATTGTGAACAAACATTTGCCCAGAATTATTGCACAATCTGGCTTTCTTTATAGTTGTTTTATCGATGGATTTGTCGAGTAGCAATGGACTTCTTCACACAGCCTGCGCATGCTGCACTCACTGGGTGCTGTTTGCAAGCCTACTGAAAGTATGCAGTGGTCACAAAAACTGGAAGGTACGCGGATGTCCACTACAGAGCCTTCACCGCACCCTCTCCGATGACAATTTATGTCACGCATACCATAGTTGGACACTAGCGGGACGTGGAAAGCATTAACACGGCTTAAAGCAGTGCAGCATGGTCCTCATGGCCTTGCTGCCAAACAGTAACTTGTGTAGTCCCTACCAGCCATTTTTGTAGTGGCATTGAATTGCGAGAGTTTTAAAAGACAATCTCAGTTTGCATGCGAACAATCTCGGCTTTCATAACTTTGCAAAATATTGTTTACTGCTCAAAAAACATAAAAACACTCACTAATTTTTTAAAAATGGTAAAACTGCAAATAACCAACCACTTTCAGAATGATGCCTGAGATGTGAAAGTCCTGTGCATTATAGGCGGGATGTTTTTCCCTCTAAAGAACATAGCTGCCCTACTCAAACCTTCTCCCTCCCTAACTCTTCAAAACACCATCCTTAAGCATGGGAGGGATTGTTTTATTAATGTGACTGTTTCCTTTTCACTTGTTCTCGCCTTTTGCCAAAAAGTGAGGAGTTAATCATACTTATCTTCTCTGTCGTTGGCATTAACGAATAGATACACAGATCACAGGAAAGCTCACCTTTTTTACATTTTGAGCAGTTTCCTTCTCCATTTCAATGTTTCATTTTGTTGTCGTTTGTGAGTTTTCAGGCCATAGCAGTAATTGGGTTCAAGAAAAAGCCATTTTTCAATGTTTACTCTTTTGACTTAGACTGAGGGGAGTAGGTTGAGATATGACCGTGAGATCCAAGCTCTTGACCTCTTTTAAAATGCTTCCAGGAGGAGAAGATTGGATAAAGTGCGGTGTTAACATTATCCTGTCCTACCTCTATGTGTACAGTAATTGACGTTAACACTTCTATTTAACCTCCGGATTAATCTGGTAACACCCCCCATTTCTCCCCAGGTCAGTAGGGATTACATGCCACTCCTATTCAGGCAACAAGAAGAAACTGGTGGGCCGAAACACCCCAACTTTTTTGCTCTTCAGCAAATGATTCCACTCTCACAACTTCATGGAAAGCTATATCTGCTGGATTGGCTGCAGTGCTTTCGTGTACTTGCCACGGGTGAGGATTTAGATACCTTAAGGATTTCGAAACTCTGGTAGCAATACAAGATCGATACCTGGAAACTTTGTTTCTTGAAAAAATATTTTACTACAGAAGTTACTGTCATCCAAAAAACAGAGTCTTAAAGTCACATACACGTTTCTGGTTCTCTACCTGAATCCATTTGACTTGCAAACGTTTCAGCAGTAAGTCTAGTGCAAGGTAGAGACACTGGCTTCAAAGGGGAGCTACCTCTAGCTGTCCCCATTACAAAAGAGCCTTGTGAGTTAAAGTGGTCATATGATTCTTTTTACAACAAAAAATTGTTTTCTCTTATGTATTTGGTGTACCAGAATATGTGTTGTCCCTGCTGATTAATGTTCAAAAAACACATTATTTTCAAATACTGTATCATTATTGTGGTTTCTCTATGCCCCGCCCCGCCCCTCTTCAAGCGCAGCGTTTTTCTACAAGGAAGTCCCTCCTTCCGACACCTCATAGTCTGCTCTGATGATTGGTCATCTGACCCAGTGCATTGTGATGACCGAACCACAGCAAGCACATCGTCTGAAATGTACGCAAGAGCATCTTTTAAATACATTTTCCTTTCCTTTCCTGTTGTCTTTAAATAAAAATAATATTAAACAAAAATTAATATAAAAATACTATTAAACAAAGTGGTACGCGACATTAAATAAAGGTGTAAATGTCGTGGAAATACTAAAACATCTTGTCACATCCACAATAAGTAAGTGTTAACAGTTAAACATTGCGTATAAATGCTGTAGTGAATTTTGCTTTCCGCCAACTTAGGGAGGCGAATAGTGTAGTGATGGGTACTCGCGGCCCAATGACGTTATGGATATTTTGATCACTTGTCACTTAAGGTGTTGGTTATAGTCATCCCACTAGAAGATTGGTGGGAATCTATAACTTGTAGAACCTCTTCTGTATCATCAACACAAGAAGACACAAGTGTAATAAAATTAGATTTATTAACAAAAGATAGACAAGGAGTACTCAACAACTACGAATGAATACTCAATAAATGAAATGGGAATAAAGGTGCATACGATGTATTAAAATGCAAGTGATTATTTTTGGAATGTCTTGCAAATGTCAGAGCTATGTAGATCCTGGAAAGATATAACTGTTGCTACTTCTGAGAGAAATAAGGTGCAGAACCCTAGGTATGCAACAAACAAATGAAAGATCTTGGGATAAACTGCAATAATCTATATATAATCTAATATAAATTTAGAAAATATCATATAATGATAATATCTAACAAGGTCCAAAGTAGGGGATGGGAATCCATGGGTATCTCACGATTCGATTAGATTAGGCATTCAGAGGCCCCAACTATTTGATTATGATGAACGATTGCAATCACACATGTTTGTCATAAACATCCGGTAGTACCATCTGTTAAGGGTGGGAATCTTCAGGCAGCTTAAAGATCGCATCCCCAATTCCGATGTATGGGAGTCCCGATCCGATTTCCAACACGATTCTTGAATCTACATTTGTTTTTCCCCATTAATTCTTCTGCTGTACTACTGTACAAATACATCTTTTAAACTTAACATCGTAAATAGGGATTGGCTCAATTTTGATTATTTCCATGAGCGATCGGTTGCGTTATAAATTAGACGAATCAATTAATCGATTAATTGGTTAACCATTATGCTTGCAAAATGCTCTTTGCATGCAGGCACGCACGTCACGCGGCATGACAGGATGTGCAAAAAACCCCAAACACCCACACAACGCTTTCTCACTTGAAGTAAAGGGGGGTTTAGTCTAAATAAATTGCCTAGTAGCAGAGGACTGTACCAATGGAACTAGTATGTGATGTTATGATCAGTTTCTTAAAATGAAGAGCGTTGGAGCTCGCCTATAAACGTTGGAGGATAATTTGAGTTTGTTGACGTGTCCCTTGCAGTGAGGAACGCTCTAAACGCGCCTCATTAAATCGGTTTTCGTGGTGCATTAGTAGGTTTTATGTGTGTAACCACCCCATTGCAATGTTTTTCCACTGACATTATGGTATTTAAAAATCAATTAATCCCAAACGTAACTGTGGCGCAAGTGTGGATTGTGCTGCACATTAAGTGAACTACATTGGCGCTGCTTGCAACAAAAACCCACTGTTTGCTCACATTAATTTGATCCTGCGGGATTCTTTACTAGAAAATGTCAGATTAAAAATTTTTGCTCTCCGTATGTCCGATTTGTTTTTAAAAATCATAAAAAAAAACAAAAAAAAAACCTTTTCCGCAAAAAAGTGTTCCCCTTTCATTTGTGCGCACACATAAAAAACATAAGGTTTGTGCCTAGAGCCCTTCGCTAGCGGGAAGGGGGGGGGGGGTGGGGGTTGGGGGGGGGACTGTTTTGTTCTTCTATCCAAGGCTCCATACCGCTGCCCACGACGAACTTCTGACCAGTCCACCATTACCATACCCAGCCCGCTCCCAGCAACGTATGTGTTACACGCCCGGCCCGCTCCCGCACATATGTATGGCCACTCCCGCAGCACACCGGCAAAACTCCTGAGAATTTATATCCCCCGCACCATCAATTAGAGATGCATTGATTTGGTGTTCTCCTCGTCACGTCCCGCGGAAAAAAAAAAACAAAACGTTATTTGTATTGATATATTAAAGAGTTCATGGGGTTGTTTGTTGTCGTTTAACTGGCCTGCCCCTGGTGCCCAATACCGATGAGTCTCTCTTCCAAGATGCGCCCACGAGACCACTAAAGGCCCGCTCTGAAGAGCAATGGATGCGGGGATACTAAAGATGAAACGTGCCAGCTTCTTGATAGCGCGGGGAAGCGCTCTTGTGTTGAACGTGTGGTTGCTTGTTGTAAACTGTAGTCGCACATAATTTAGGCGAGCTGTCAGCTAAGGTGATTTCCATGTGTGAATACCATGGTTGAGGGTTCTTTTCTACATCTATTGACATCTTTCCATCTTCTCCATCATGTAGCTAGGCAACCTCCCTATCCCGCGTTGTTTTTTTTTTTGAGCCTGGTTGATATTCCAAGACGTGCTTTTAGCCCGACAGCACTTGCATAAAATGGTTGTTTGGTCGGCCTGCGCCTCTTTTTGGCAACAACGAGCGTTCTTCTGTGTCGATGTTCTACTAGTTCTGCAGCATCCATTCTTCCTGTAACCGCCTGTTTCATTCACACATACTCCGTCTACGGTGGGGCAGCGTTTGCAGTCCGCAAACTGATCCGCGGACTGTTTAGTCACACAACACAACCATTTGTTCATTGTTTTTGATTTCATATCGTGTAAAAGCAACACACACACCACAAGCAATCCCACAGGTCTTAATGAACTTTGTTTTTCTTCCTCCATAAAAGTGAATATATATATTGTTTTCCTTGTTGTATCTAAAAGTGGCTCTTTTTCTTGTTTTAAACCCTATGAACCAAAAACCCATGTGTTGCGTGTGAAACAGCTTTTAATTAGTATTCATTTATTGTGAAATGACTGCGTTTCCGTGTAAATCCATGTTCACTTTTTTCCGCGAACAATGCCGCTTTCACAATTCAGCGCATGCCAGTCACAGCAAAAAATAGACTCTGTACATAACGTGTTCGCTGCACTGCTGCAGACGCACCGCTCCTTGAAACGCACTGACGGACCGCAACCTCGTGCAGTATGAACGCTTGGAATCCGTTAACATTGGTGCGTAAAAAAATACATAATGCATGCGCACTGCCGACGAGTATGTGTGGAGAGCAGAGCGTTATAACGTAACACCAGAGCACTACTGTGTTTACCGCTGTTGCTGCTTAGAAGTGCAACATTTTAAAGGGGTCTGTCTGAAAACAGTGTGCGGCGTCGCAGCATAACGTTCCGAGGCGTTGAGTGATTAAATACATCGGTATGGCGGTATATTACAAATGAACATCGTAATGAAAATATACACCGGTTTTCGGTTAATAAACCGGTATACGCCCAGCACTAGTAGCCTGAACTAACAGTTACCGTTCTGTCTGTCCGCGTCACGAGCATAAATATTTACGATTAGGGTGGCCATTTCCATAATTAAAAAGGAGGACACTTTGCGGCATTTAGTGAGGCAAGAATAATTGAATTGCATAGGACTCTGGTGTACTCGCCTTATACAATGTACTCGTAATACAGTTTTTGTCCATTATATCGATGGTATCAAAATACAGTGATTCTGAAAAAGCCTACTCTATTCATTGCCGGACAATTTGATGTAGACCTATGTGTAACAGAAGAGGCAAAAAAGTGTTTGTTCACAGTATTTGTATTTATTCAAGACATCGTCTGTTTCAAAAAAGTCTTGGCACACGTGCCTGAAAACATAAATTTCTGGACTTCTGGCAATAAAAAAAATAAAGCAATAAATAATCTGGCAGACTGGCACAGTGCCAGAAAACAACAGCGGACACAGTGTGCAAAATCCATGAAAAGCGTTCTCTACTGCTTTTTGCTTTGAAATTCGTGGCTTTTTTGTCCATTCCAGATTAAACGAGGTCTGAACGTTTCGGCCATGCTGTTAACGTGCGCATGATGAACCGTTTTTTTAGCCAGCATGTGGAGGCTTGTTTATGTTTTTAACCAATTATATATCACACATTTATTTGACACCGCATTTCAGCCAATCGTTTCTTGTGAACCATAGATCTTATGGCAGACGACTATGCTGCTTGCGTCCTAATAAAGATCTTGGAGAGGGGTTTTATAGGGCTGATTCAGCGCAAAATCCAAAAAGGAGGAACAAATGATGTGTGTCGAGCTTGAGTCTTACGGCCGGAGGCCGGACAGGGGCCTTAAAATCCGGACTTGTCCGGCCAAAATCTGGACGTATGCCACCCTATTTACGATTATGACGGTACCAACGAGCAGAAAACTCTTTACGATTATACTGTCACATACGAGCATAACATCTTTAACGATTATACTGTTCACATACGAGCATACATCTTTACGATTATACTGTCACATACGAGCATAAATCTTTACGATTATACTGTCACATACGAGCATAAATCTTTACGATTATTATTTAACTAATGACAATTAGTACATTTTTAAATACATAATTACTTATCAAAATATCTCCTCATGAAGCATAAACATAATTAACCAGAAAAAAAAAAACTTTACTGTGTACGTCCTGTTCGTCACTTGCCATTGGAAGCATCATTGAAAGCAGCCTACGTTTCTGCTTGAATCACTGCAGCTCATCTGGCAAAACCTACGGGGAGGGGGAGGGGATACACCGCTCTACAAGAAGTATTTTTATTGTGATTTGCAGTACCAGTTTAGGCCACAATCCTACATACGGCTCCTTTAAGTCAGATATATTTCGCATATTTAAAAAAAAATAAAAAAAAAAAATGAAAACAAAATTGTTATTTTTTTTATTTTGGGCCTATTACTTAGGCTACATAGGCTATAACATTTTTTCCTTAACGCATTCCATCTTGTCCCATCGACTTGAGAACCTGTGCCCTAGGTACTGTAGGTCGCATGCAGAAACTTGTGGAACGATGCTCGGCGTCACCGTTTAGTGACCATCAACTGAATTGCTCCGGGAAAACGTATTGTCTGTGTCGGTCACACAGCGCCTATTTAAATCCGCTGTTTGAATCCAGCAATTATTTATTTACAAAATATAAGCTCTGGTTATGACAAGTGTGGTATAAAAGTTTGTTTATTAGAGGAATAATAGGTAATGTTAGATCGCGAGCCTGCCTCTGGATGCCGTTCGAGCCCCATAGCCTTTATTTACGCGGCTTTCTTCTGGTTTGCCGGTTAGTCACGAATTTCCTTCCACAAATTCAATAACATTATAGGCATTGTTTATTTTCCTAAAATCTTCACAGTCTACCCTCTAATTTCGCAGGTTTTATTTTATTATTATTTCACTTTTAATAACTGGTTTTCGCATCTCTTGCTAGTCTGTGGTAAACATGGGGAAGCGGAAATGTGTTAAAAGGTTTTATTGTTTTTTTAATTAATTAAGAGAATTAATTCGAATTCGAAGTTTATTAAATTTGTTCCCTTATTTCATCTTAAATCATGGTTATTTAGGGAACAAAATAAATGAATGTGAAACATGGGACAGTTGCCAAAAAATTTAATAAGTCACAGGAATACGACATTAACAAGTTGTAGTAGATAATAAATGAATAGAAAAACTACCTGGCCTGTGTCCCCTCAAAAGTGTGCACGATATGAAACAGTTTTATTCTGATGATGAAATGACTTCTAGTATGTTAGTCTTCATTTCTATTGCTTTTTATGTTGAAGAACTTATGTTGTTTCTATTTTAATGTACTTTAAAGTTTAAATCACCATTAAAAGCTTAATGTGTACATGTGAAGAATGATGATGCTTTTAATAGATACCGTCACCGTCCACTACAGCCGCTTCGCACGTGGGTTACGCATGAGCCGCACGCAGCCCAACATTAAATCGGTTTAGATCCGACAGTCGAGCATGCCCTAATCGATTGCATCTCGTATCGACAATTAATCGATCATCGGATTAATCGTTGACATCCCTAATCGTAACAAAATTGGAGTTATATGCTTTTTTTTTAATAGTTGGAATCTCTGTATGTCTGTACTTTCCATCTTTAAAAAACAGGGCTGTGAATCTTCAACTGGTTCCACAAATTTCAATTCAATTACTTAGTCACCTCATCTCACAATGCGTCACATTCACGTTTTCATATAACTGACATGGCTACATTTCAGAATTTTATATCAAATTTATTTTGTGCAAAATTAACTTTTTTTTTTTTTTTTTTTTTATGATATAAGCACAGCAGCTACTTTTAAAACAATACTTATTTAAACTAAGTGTTCTTAAGTGTCCGAAAGTTTAACAGGAAATATTTGAGATTTTTCTTTTTGTCTCAGCATTATTGCCGTTTGATTATATTGATGAGATCATCGATGGTGGCAGCTTTAACAGGATGCATTCACACTAATGCACAGATCTATTTCGATATCAGATGTTTTATCCCTGCTCTAAAAACATAAATGACTGTGTGTGTACATCAATTTCGTATAAAAGTATTCGAAAATGCAAGTGCATTTAACCGCAGCCACGACTGAGCTTCAGGACAACAAACACAAAGCACACGTGAAAGTCTGTCAGTGCGCGAGCTTCATGCATCTAATAGTACTGTATTCCAAATGGCATAAATGAAAGCATATCTAAAGTAAAACACACAGCGGGTGGAAGCACAGACTGTCAAGCAAAGAGTGCGTGTCTCACAAGCGCAAATTCTGTGCAATGAAGCCCGCAGCTTCTCTAGCACGCACACGTGCCATATGCGGGGAAAAATAAACGAGCTCAGAATCGATTCTGAAATGTTCAGAATCAATTCAGAATCGTTGAAGAAAGAATCTCGATACATTTGGAAAATCTATTTTTTTTTTTTTTGTTTTCTCCCACCTCTAATGCCAAGGTCTCTGGAAGAGGTTTTGATAAGTTTTGATTCGGTTCTCTGTGGTCAAGTGAGCAGTCCGGTAGCGGTGACTTCATCCACTGGTTGTGCTGGTAACAATGCAGTGGGGAGAGGAGCAGGAATCCGTTTCGACAGCTTTGAACACGAAGCACTGGAGGATGCTGATCTCCTGGAGCACCAAAGGGTCCTAAAATCTGTAACATGCAGATGTGGCCCTGGAGTAGGTGCAGAAGGTCCTAAGCCTGGAACACGCAATCAAAGGTACCTTGGAGTGAAGGTTTGCTCGCCGGAGCTTAATCTTGTTGCAGATGTCTGTGTGTCTTCTGCCTCTCTGGGCTAGAGACTCAGAACTTGGTCGATCCGCTTTGTCTCTCTAGGCTGGATACTCAGGACATGCTGCATCTGTTGTTGTCTTGCTGGACGAAGACTCTAAATGAAGTCTGAAAGAAGATTATCAAGCTTTCCTCGCAGGCTGGAGGTTCAGAATGTGGTTGTATCTGTTGGTGCCTCAAAGCTGGAGACTAAGGACTTGGTATCTGTTATTGCCTCTTCCCTCGCGGGCCCAAGGCTCAGAATGTTGGTGATCTGTTGCAGACTTTTCCTTCACAGGACTTAGACACAGAACGGAGGTTGATCTGTTGCTTATGGAGTCAAAGTAATATCATATATATACGCAAAAAAATAAAGTTTTGCAAAAGAAAATAAAGTTTTGCAAACGAAAATTAAAGTATTGAGGAAAATAATTTTGCTTTTTGCAAAAAAAATAAAGAATTGCCAAAACATAAATGATACTGCGTGAAAGAAATGATTTTGCAATACATATTTTCCATGGTCATATCTATTATTTTATTTGCAACACTGATTTTATTTTGCGTGTCGGTCTAGTTTGAGCTTGCGCTGCAGTTTTTCCCGTGCGCTTCATTTTTCTGTGCATCTCGCTTTGTGGGCTGTTTTGGACGTGGGGGTGGAGTCAAGGGGCAGGAGCGTGTACAATATGCCTCCCTGGAAGTGGCGTCATCGGCCCGAGACGCAGCTCACTGACTCCAGGTACTGTCATTGATGAGCAGATGCATGCGAGTGGATAATCGCTTCCTTTTATTCACAAGCATTAAAACATGCATGGTTTTGTTTTATTAACTTTATTAACAAATGTATGTGTGTATTAGCAGCGTTTGCTCAAGTTAAAGAAGTTGTTTACCATGCACATCTGCTGTTTATTTCTCTCGATGTGCACTCTTTTACTGGCATAAAGTTGTGGCTTGACGTTGGACGTTTCGATAATCGCAAATCTAGGGACCGTCTCTAAAGTTACATGCGAAACTACTACTACACATCTCTTTCGTCAATAGCATGCAAGGGAGAATACCTACAGTCATGAAAACAACTGTTAACTGTTTATCCAGGTGTCAACTATAATGCACACCTTTTATATTTTTTGATAATTATTAAAATAAACTGTAACTCATATGTAAAATATTGCTACTTTTCATTACCAAATGGACGTAAAAACTAATTAAAGCTAATAAAGCTCAAATGAAAAAAAAAATAGCAATATTTTACATATGATTTACAGTTTATTTGAATAATTATGAAAATATGAACATATTTTTTGTGCATTATAGTTGACACAAAGATGAACACTTTACAGTATGTTTTAACAGAAGTTAGTCATTCTGTTCAAATGCTATTGAGCATTCTGGCAATTATTTTAAATTTTAGCCCATTCGGTAATGACAATGGACAATAGTTTGTACATTTGATTTACCAGTTGTTTTTTTTTATTTATAATGTTCAAAAAATATAAAAGGTGTCATTATAGTTGACACCTGGTATGCACATTTAACAGTTGTTTTCATGAACTGTTTAGTCATTCTCCTTGCATGCCTAATGACGTTAGAGAAGTTATAGTAGTTTCCGCAGATAAACTTTAAGACTGTCCCCTAGATTTGCGAATATCGAACGTCCCAACGTCAAGCCAACTTTTATGCCAGTCCCACACTTTTATATCATTAAAATGTGTATTGGTGTTCATTTGGTTCACTGCATGTGTATTTACAGTTGTTGTTTAAGATCCTAACCAGTGGGAGGACGCCAGCGCACATAAGCGGTCTTTGTTGGACATTTAGTGTTCAGAGTTACACCTGCTGGTTTTAAATGTAAAATTATGCAATTCACCTTCATAAACTATAACGTACATCATTAAAGAGGTCTACGACTCCTTTTTTATATCGAATCTGCGTACTTCTGTTTTCTTTTGTACCTAACTCCCTGGTCATAAATGAATAACATGACTGTCCATTGTAAGATGAAAAAAAAAATTAAGCTCGAATCTTTTTTGTTTAATTTTGCCACGAGTTAAATGCATAAAACAAACCCGAGTGACCATAGCAACCTGGAGATATCAGAGATAATCATGGATACTGATAATAATAAATATTTTTTATCCATTCCCAGCAGTCCGTTGATCGTGTCTTTTTAATGTAATATATGTGCATATAATGCTTTTATATTTTTTTATTTCATAATCTATATAATATATATATATATTATATATATATATATATCTATATTATATATATATATATATATATCTATAATATAATATATATATATATATATATATATATAGATATATATAATATATCCACGTGGTGATGCTTGCAGCACTGCTGGTGGTTGAGGAGAGACTCCCACCTGATTGTACAGCGAATTGTTGTGTACAACCATACTTTAAGAACGCGCAATAGAATAATCGCATCAAGTGTCGTTTATTCCTATTGGCTAACGGATATAAGAATCTGAAATAATCATTATAAGTAAATAGAGGGCTATATTTTTTAGATTTATTATGGTTTATATTTCCGTTTTGCTCTTTGTAATTTGTGTTAGTGCTAAACTAATTAAACGTTCTTTGTTAAATTAGTTTATTCATTTACAAATGGAAACGATCGAATTAATTCAAGTTAATAATTCTAAGTATTTCTTATTATAGGGTTTGCTGTGTAAATTTCATCCTCTAAAGTGCACTTCCAGAAAAAATCTGTATTGACCATGTCCGGGCTTTTAACAGTAATAATGCTATTATGTCCAAATCTCTTCAGGGCTGGTTTTTTTCCCAAAAGCATCGTTAAACTAGCAGGTACCTCTGAACTAATGCGAGTGTGGCAACCCACGGGTGCATGTAAAGGCTAATTGTTGCCAACCGATGCCACTCTGGAATCCCAACCAGAGAAATTAGTGCCTCTAGAAGGACACGCAAGTTCCGCCACCAATAAACCTCAGAGAACATGGGCAACAATACATAACAATTTACTTTCTTAAATCAGAGTCCCTTTAACAATCATTACAACTCTCGGCCTCAGCAAAGCACAGCGCATCCATACAGAGTTTAGCTCTTTTTAAAAAAAACGGGAATGTCACAGGAACACCAACTAACTAGGCTTACCATCAGGGTCCTGCTGTCAGAAATCATTCCTTTTACCAGTGCACGNTAGTGACGTTAACAATGACGCTGACCTCAAGCACAGGTCTACCGCCCTTTATATCCCCATAATAACAGCCAATTGGCTTACGACCCACATAATTATTAGGGAAAGTAATGGGCTTCCCCACCACATGAACAAAGAACGCTTCTGTGCGCTGGTGTCCTCCCGACCACCTGTTACGCGCTTTTAAAACAACACTGTTAATACCCATGCAGTTACCCAAAATGCCACCCTCAACACCTTTTTCATGCTACATAACCGTCTGCCCATCGAGAGAAATCAAACGCCAGGATAGGTCACCACATTCTTTAGAACCTTGAGCAAACGCGGCTAATACACCCATACCTTGGTTAATAAAGTTAATACAAGAGAAACCCATCGCAGTCTTAAACCCTAGTGAATAAAAGGAAGCGATCCACTCGCATGCATCCTGCTCATCATGACAGTACCTGGATCAGTGAGCTGCGTCTCGGGCCAATGACGTCACTTCCAGGGAGCATGCCCCTGCCCCTTGACTCCACCCCCACGTCAAAACAGCGCCACAAAGCGAGACGCGCAGAAAAATGAAGCGCACAGGAAAAACTGCAGCGCAAGCTCAAACTAGACCGACACGCAAAATAAAATCAGTGTTGCAAATAAAATAATAGATATGACCATGGAAAATATGTATTGCAAAATCATTTATGTTTTGCAATTCTTTAATTTTGTTTGCAAAAAGCAAAATTATTTTCCTCAATACTTTAATTTTCGTTTGCAAAACTTTATTTTCTTTGCGTGTGTGTATATATATATATATATATATATATATATATATATATATATATATATATATATTATATATATATATATATATATATGCAAAATATATATATGGTATTACTTTGACTCCATAGTTGCTGTCCCACCTTTCCAGGCCAGAGACTCAGAACAGCTGTTGATCTGTTAGTGTCTCCTGGATGTATCAGAGACTCAGAACCGAGGTTGATCTGCTATTGTCTCACCCATGCAGGCTGGAGACTCAGAACTTGCTCTGTTAGTGTCTCTCCCTGACAGGACTCAGACTCAGAATGGAGGTGTCTTTTTGGGAAGGTACATTTATCCTTTTCTGATGAGGAGGAGATTGCGCCTCTCCATTTCCAGGCTGTGATTGGCTGTTTCCATCAGAGTGGGGGGACATGGTGTGGCCCACCCTTCTTTCCTCCTGTGGAACTTATTTGCATAGTCCAAACACACATTCAGAAAAGTGTCACTAAAGTTTTACCGGTGATTTCTTACCAAACCATAAAACCTTTGGCAATATTACGAACACACAAAGTCCAAATATGATGGAAGAAGACCGAACTATCATGCATGCATTCATTTGTCCATTAACAGCTGAGTTTGTATAAGATGTTGCACTATGAATCACTGTCACTGAGAATACTATTTTTTCTGAATAAGTATAAGATGTGTGTGTTGTAGTTTGCATCAGTTTAAGGTTTGAGAACATAGTTATGAATGGATTTGGTTGGATCTCTGTGATCTCTCTTTGTTTCACCCACTGCTGCTGTGTTCAGATGTCCTAATGACTTTTGATAGAGGTCACAGGCCAAACCTTAGTAATCAGTCTGTTGGTGGGTGAAGGGCAGAAACTGCATTTTGAACAATGAGAAGTTCTGTCCTTCCCGGGCTTTTTACCAAAGGTCTTCTTCTTGCCCTCTAAGATGTGTCTGGCTGTTGTCCTGGCATATTTCTGATGGTGCTGGACAGTTTGCTTATGTTAGTCCACCAAGATCCAATCAAAATGTAGCAAACCTTTGTCTACTATTGTGGTCAGAGAGGGGCCCTGCCTTAAACTGGGCCCTGAAATGTGCTGTCCACTACAATGCAAACCTACGTTTCAGCATATTGCGATGCCATATGTGTGTTGAAAGTTATTTTATTTCATTTTTTTTTTTTTTTGCCAGGAAAACTAGCATATTGACTTTGGTAGGTTTTAAACGTGTGCGTTGGCATATTACAACGTTTCCTGATGTACTAAAAAGTCTCTCTGAAGGGGACATAATTGGTTGGGATACAGGGAGATGACTTCCTGGTCGTTTACTCAAGTGTGGGACAGGTCGACTGATGGAGTTGCCACCAAGTGAGACTGTACACAAGCTCACTGCTATGGTGGGAGACATCATTGTATCTGTTCAATTCAGCTTTCCACAGTGGTGAGGTCCCTGGATGACAGAGTTTGGGATGTCTTGACGCGAAATGCCAAGGGATCTTAACCGGTAAAACACTGGCAAGAGTTAAACAAGAAAAGCAATTTATAAAACTTTAGTGACGATGTAACACTGTCTTTTTAAAGTGACAATCCTTGTGTCAATTATTGCAACGTGCAGATTGGGCTATAGACAGACAAATAATGCTGTTGGCCCCAAACCATAATAGGGCATTTTTAGAGGGAAAAAAGAGGGGAAAGCGATCGTGAGTGATTCACTCCCCATGATTATTTGGCAGAAATAATGTCCCACACGAAGCGTTTTCACATTACTTTAAGAGTTATTTAATGAAGAAATATGGAATTGCACCTCACCTTCAGCATTATAACTATTTCAGCGGCACAAGATAGAGACCGAGATGGTGGTGCAGCATGTTGTGCCAAACCTCTGACTGTCATCAGCTTGAGATTGTTTTTTTTTAAGATCGGCCTATTTAGAGACTGCCGATCAATCATCCCAAAGCTTATTATCAGCCGACAGTGATCGGTTAGCTGATCAATTGAGCACCCCTCTTAGTTTTTAAAAAGAAAGAAAGAAAATTAAAACATTTTACCAAATAGAAATATATTAAAAACAAAAACAACAAAAAAACCCCCATCAAAGTCATAAGCGCATAAAGTACTGAAACTTAAATTAAAATGGAAGTATATTAAAAAAACTAATTTAAACTATTCAAGATTTTTTTTAATTATGCATACTATAAAGTATGTAGTATAAATAATGCAAAAATAACAATCGAAATTCAGTCTTTAAATCTGTGTTGTTTCCATTGTGTTTCCTCAGAGTTTACAGGAGGAGATGAGCCAAAACGACAATGAGATGTTGAACATCAACCAGCTGCTTGCAACAGGATCTTTGGGAGGCCATCAATACCGCCTCTACCCTGGCCTAGAGAACCCCGCCACTTTCACGGGTCACCCCCAACCAGCAGGCCAAGTTTGGTGATTACCAGTGTAATAGTGCCATGGCAATGGCTCAGGTCAGTTTCATTTCCGGTAAACTCTCCTTTTGTCCTTTTTTGTCACCCAAAACATGCTTGAATGTATTTGTTTTACAGGTGATGAAAGCCTAAGGATCGAAGATCAGTCCCAGGGAGATAGCAGAGAAGATTGTCCAAAACTTCCCAACAATGAATTAATTGAGAGAACAGAAATCGTGAGGGGCCAGGTTTGTTCAGAATATCATAAATACCAAGACCATTTTCTCCCTACTTGATAAATAATGAAGTTCATATTGGATTGTAGGGGTTTATCAACGCTCTGCCTCAAGAGGATGCTTTGTCTCTAAACTCCCTCTCAAGCCTGCTTTCTTGTGAAATTTCCCCGGAGTGAAGCCTCCATCTTTGAAGAAGAAAAAAGAAGGTAGGAGTTTCACTGTAGTGATAAATGCATAACGACATAGTGATATAAACTACAGTGCAAGTTTTATCCAGTGGTCTTTTATCCCTCATTTGTATTTTTTGTAGGTTGTTGTAGACTTCTCCTCACCTAACATTGCCAAAGAGATGCATGTGGGTCACCCAAGCGTCCACAATTATTGGAGACAGTATGTGGCTCAATTTCTGAGTTCCTGCTATGAAGTGCTATAGGTTGTGTGTGGCTAGTCATGGAGCTCAACTGTGTGGTTTCAAAATGAAAAAAGATAATCTTAATCTCTGTTGTGAAATATTTTTAATAAAAATATAAAATCAGTGTTGTTAAGCAAATACTGTCGACCGGGGATCTCCAACTGTGTGCTCCTGGAAGCTACTGGTCCTCAGACCTTCGTCGCAACCCCTGCGCAACACACCTGTCTGTAATTCTCAAGTAGCCCTGACCACCTTTCTTAGCTGGGTTCAGGTCTGTTTGCTTGAGTGGGGTTTTGGAGCTGTAGGACTGTAATCTCTTCAGGCGGTCAGTGCTGGAGACCCCTGCTATAGACTTTAAGGCCCTTTCTCCGTTCTTTGAAGACGCCGCTTCCCCCCGCCATTGATCTTTTTTTCATGTTTTCACTGGGATATTACAACCTTCTGAAAAGCACTTATTCTCATACCTCTGTAAGAGTATTGAATGTCTGGATCAAAACGGGTGAAGAAGAAACCAAAAAACAAATGATTGTTTATGTAAGCAGATGCATATGTAAAATAATGCCAATCATCACACGTTACATCAGTAATATAAATCAAAACGTTAACAGAATGAAATAACGATCCAGGAAGTGGAATGGACCTCATGCCAAACTTTGCATATGTTGATGAAAGCGATCTATTGCATTTGTTTTTTGGATCATTGTTCTGAATACTGATCCAGACACAGTCTTTTACAAATATGTGATTTTCTTTCCTCAGCTTTTTGTTCAAAATGTTTTGTGTTTTTTCATGAAATTTACCTGCATGCAAGTGTTTATTTAGGGGTGGGAATCTTAAGTCAACTCATGATCCATCTTGATATTCCGATTCTGAGAGTCACGATCCGATTCCAGAAACGATTCTTGATCTATGGGGGATGGTGGGGGGTTCATAGTAGTCAGTGGTGCCTGGGGCAGAAGTGGGAAGGGGGTTCAAGTTTTCGGGAGCGAGAACTGGAAATGGGTCCCTACAAGGATGGGGGAGGGACTGACTTAATATGGTGATGACTAGCCATTCAAAGCACTTCATGAGGATGGGAGTAAAGTAAGTCCAAACAGGAATGGTTATCAGTGAAGCAGTATGGAGACAGCTTCTTCAGGACTGGAATGATGGTGGGTAGCTTGAAACATCGGGAACAACAACCTGACTAAGTGAGATGTTGAAATGTCTGTGAACGACATCCAGTGAGTTCCACGGCACAGTCTCTCAGTAGTCACGCCTCAGGGATGTTGTCAGGACCCGGAGCTTTGCGTACATTGATCCTGCTGAAAGGATCTCCTCATGCTGTTTGGGGTCAGGTCATCACCTGGTCACCGGAAGGAGGTGGAGTCTTCTGTGCAGTGGTGCTGTTTTGGTTCCTCAAAACGAGCGAAGAAGGTGTTCAGCAAGTTCAGCAGAGAGATGTTGCTGTCACAGGTCCGGGGTGGGGGATTGTAGTCCGTAAGGTCTGTATCCCCTGCCACAGGCTCTGAATGTTTCTGCTGGTCACTGAAACGATGGGGCTATCCTCACTGGACGTACTGTCTCTTAGCTTGTCTGATGCCGCAGGATAGGTTGGCCCTAGCTGTCCTCAGGCCCACCACATCTCCCGCTCTGAAGGCAGCGTTCCCTCGTCTTCAGGAGTCTGTAGACCTCCCCTGTCATCCACGGCTTATGGTTGTCCCGGACAGTGATAGTCTTTGTGACTGTTACATCATACAATACTTGGTGATGTAGGCAGTGACAGTCTCTGAGTACACTTGAAGGTTTGTGGTGTTATTGTATGTGGCAGCCTGCTTAAGCATATTCCAGGTCAGTTGTGTCAAAACAGTCTTGAAGAGCCTCTGACGACCCCTTCGGTCACACTTGAATTTGTTTGTGAACTGGTTTTCAACTGCAACTTTAATGACGCGGTCTGTATGCAGGCATTAGCATGACAGTGATGTGGTCTGAAGCCACCCAAGGTGGTGGGGGAGGGCTTTGTAAGCTCCTCTCTGTGTGGTATAAACAACAAGTCTAAAATGTTTTTACCTCTGTTGGAAAGTTAATGTGTTGGTGTATGTTAGGAAACACTCTTTAAGTCTGCATGGTTGAAATCCCCAGCTATGATGAGAAAAGCATCAGGGTGGTCTGTCTGCTGCTCACTGATGTGCTGGTTACAGTTCATTTAGTGCATCGTTGCTGCTGCTGCTGTTGTTTGGAGAAATGTATACAGCAAAGACTAGTATGGCTTGTATATTCCCTCGTTAGATAGAATGACCAGCGCTAAATAATCATAAACTCCACCAGGGGTGAGCAGTGTTTGCAGACTACAACAGCACCGCGGCACCACGGGTCATTGATGTAAACACAAAAGGCCCGCCGCCACGGGTTTTACCTCCCTGCGACCAGACCTCTGTCTGCTCGATAGCACGTCAGCTGGTCAAGCTGAATAGCACCGTCTGGAATGCTGTGCTAAGCCGTGTTCCGTGAACACACAAAAACACAACAGTCTTTTACAGTCCTCTGAGTTGAGCGTAGTAATCGGATGTAGTCCAGTTTATTGTACAATAGAGCATACGTTAGCCAGTACGATGGTGGGGATAGATGCTTGTGTGGGTTAGCCTAGCTCAGATACCTCCGTGTCAAACCCCTCTTCTGCTTGTGGCACCTCCGCTCTGGGTGAGATGCAGTAGTTGGGGTCGGTGATGGTGTAGGCCTCTGGAGCAGACCGAATCCCACAGCTGTTCCAAAGACGTAAAAAAACACTGCGACTCACAAGACCAAAAAAACACGAAAACACCATTCTGATGGGACAGAGAGAAGCCGCTGCGTGTGGACGTGCCGCCATCTTGAGGTGGAAAAGGTCTTCATCTTAGTCCCGTGTTTAAACTGTCCTTGCTAGTTTTTTTTTTTAATCATATTTAGTCAACCTTATCCTATTTAGATTGTCTAGTTTTAGTCTGCTAAAAGTCTCAACATTTTAAATTTAGTTTTAGTCCAAGCAAACCTTAAGAATTTTAGTCTAGTTTTTGTCAATGAAAACTTGACACAGCAATAAGATTATTAATTAACCGTACAACAGTATTCATTTTGGCAAGCCATTTTTAATTTGGTCTTGGTCTTACTCAAATGAACATTTTAGTTATTATATTTAGTCAACCTTGTCCTGTTTTTGTTTAGTCAAGTTTAAGTCAATGAAATGTAAAAGCGTTTTAATGAAATCTTAGTCACATTTTCGTCATTTTGAAAAATTTACTTTTGCATTTCAGGTACTGCACTTTCAATTATAATCATAATGATTGTTGTCATTTGAGAAATTTACTTTTGCATTTCAGGTACTGCACTTTCTCCAGTAAGCACAAATCAATAGAATGTGGACACATACATGGTGTATTTTACCTCATCTAGTGTACCGATTTATTTTTAGGCTTTTTTATTATAAATTAATACTAAAGATTATGCAATCTCTCTCTGTCGACATTATGAAAAACAGCTAAAACAAGCAAAAAAATATTATTACTAGCAACTCCAATTTGCAATAAGCCTATTTCTCTATTAAAACAGCACGGTTGAGTAAGTGCATTTAATCATTGATCACAGTCGCAAACAATATAGTCGAGATCTCATGACAGAACCACAGACTGGTGTGAAAGACACTTTTATTTAGGTCGCTAAACCTGCAGCTTATATTGTTTTTCAGATCATCGGCGGCGGCGCTTCAGTGAGCTTGTGCGCATGGTTGCCAAATTGCTGAAAATAAGCAAAAAATTTATTATCTTGAACCGCAGATTTAACGATGGTGTGATAATGCTATTCATGCTAGCACAAAATCATCTTCAGTCCCTCTAATGCCTACAATAGGAGATAGTGTTTGCCTGGCTCAAGCAGCTACTTTTGGTAGGGGAATATAAACTCAAGCATTATTTCTTCCTCTCATTGAGTTATTCAAGTTATGTCTGATATGGAATACATTTTCTAGTTTTATCTTCAACCAGTTGTCTTATCTGAGAACAGCGTGTCCCTGATCATAATTGAAATACACAATCTTCACCAGCTGAGACGAGAGTATTCCACTAAGTGACAATCAGCCTGAATGCAGAGGCAGGGAAGTCGAACAGAGAAGAAACCAACTGATGAGAGTGAAGGCACACAAACCAAAGTTCCACTGATGGTTCAAGGACAGCTGATTGAGGAAGTGCTGCAGTTTATTAACCTTGCGATCATAGTGGTCTCTGATGGAGGGACATAGGCTGAATCAACAGCTGAATAAGAAGATCAAGACATAGAAACAGGCTTTCCAAGAGATCTGTAAGACAGTGGCATCAAATGGGAAGATGTGGATAATGCGGCCATGGATTGAATACTTGGATAGTCTTGTGTGGCCATTGCGCCAACACATGACCTGTTCTGATAATGTTTTAATCTCTGCAGAGAAAGAAGCTACTCTCTTTAAATATTAAGGCATGCCCCCTCTCCTAAACCATAGAGAGGTGAGAGTGAGAGAGTGCGAGAGTGCACTCCCTGAATGATTTTTATAGCTGAACTTTGTGCTGGGGGGTTCAAACCTCATTAAGGTTTGGCCTATGGATAGCTCCGAATCTGAACCCTTCAGAGCGAAGCCTGCTGCCAAATATAAAGTTCAGGACCTCTACAATAATCTTACTCAGAGTGGTCCTGGCTGAAGAAAAAAAAAAATTAAAAAAAACTATATATAAAAATGTTTTTTGTTGTTGTTGTTTAAAAGCAGAGGATCTGTTCTTTTTCTTTTGACATATTCATAGATGCAAACTCCTAGTATTTTCTTTACCCTTACTTCAAAAATCATGTCTAAAAAGGGTAATATTTGATGTATTTGAGGGTCTCATATGTGGGGAAGAGAGTAAAGAGAGATAGAGGGCAAAATTTTGCACTTTAGGTCAGCATAATCAGCCAATATTGTCTTAAATAGCCTGCATAGCACATCATCTTTTATGACATGGGATTGTGCCAAATATATTCAATCTTGAGTTCTGTAAAATTTTGAGTTTTTTTTTTTTTTTTTTTTTTTTTTGTGAAAAATTATTGGACACATAATCTAAGTAAAAATATGTTTTAAAAATGAATTAAAAAGTAATTACAAATGAGCGTGTAAAGCAGGGTTCCTCAATAAGCGGCCCGCAGGCCACATCCGGCCCACAAGAGAAAAAGGTTTAGACTGTGCTAATGTGCCATAAACACTTCAAACACATCATCAGGAAAGCGACATTAACTTTGTTCCATGTCCTACACCGGACATTTGGGCACGATGCAAACCAAAATACAATAAGAGCTTATTACAATCAGTAATGCCTGTCTACACTGGATGCGGTGCAGTGCGGCGTGAATAAATCCCTGACAGAAACACTGCTGACTCCTTCTAGTATGGCGTGCTAACAACACAGTTTTTCAAATGCATTTGACAATGCTTTGTCGCATTAACAGTGTAGATATACGATGTGACAGCAAAAACATGGCAAGAAAAGTAAAGAAAAGAAAAATGTAAAAGAAAAGTGGACCTCTGAAAACTAGAATGATTCAAATGTGAATTGACTGAAACGCGTTTTTGCTGAGTGATACCATCTTTATGGATGTTGGTTCAGCAGTGAGTTCACATGTTTTAAATGTGTTTGTTTTTGAGGCCCTAATTTATTTTTCAAGATCTGAGGTAAAAGTAAAATATTATATTGTTGCTTTGCAGTATGACTGTAAGCAGGATCCATTAATATTCAAAAATATATAATACCTAGATCAAAGCTCTACATTAGACACGCTTTTAGCACTGGAATAAAGCACATTACTCATTACCCTGAGGTTATCACTGTCAGTCTGTTTGTATGTATGTTCCTGCCGCACGAAGTCGCATAAAATGACAAGCCATTTATAAAATAGAGAGTTTCCGGGTCGCTTATTGTCCAATGTTCACTGTCTCGGGGTGGGTTAGAGCATAAAAACTACATGCGATACAAAGATACTTTTATCACCATCAGCGTCTGGGTTGGAAAACAACACAGTGTTACAGCAATTTACACACGGTGTTTGTTTTACTCCCTACCCACCGCCCCCCCCCCCAAAAAAAAAAATCTAACAGTTATAAAAATATTACTGCTGACAGAGTCTAATATCTGTGTGAATCTGCAAGTTTAGGGAAATGAGAGAGAAGTCTGTCCAGTCTGGAGCAGGAGGGACACTAGTTGATTTGCAATGGCAGACATGGAGATCCAGATTTTTTGTTCGTCCTTTCAGTTGTTATTTAACAATTTAAACAGGCCAGCCAAGTTGCTTCTGTATCTAAATGCAATACATGGTTCATAATTGTTTTGAATCAAACAGAATACTGCAGAGAAAAATGTTCTGAATATTTATCGGACCATCGTTGTTGTATTATTTTAACAAAAATCAACAATATAATAATTGTAATATATAATAATAATAATAATAATTAAGAATAGTAATAATAACTAATAATAATATATGTCCTGTGTGTGTGTAGCGGCAGTGGCCCTTGGCTTGGTATTGGCTGGCAGAATCAAACCCTCGGCGAAAAACTAATTTGAGGGAACCCTGGTGTAAAGCACCATATCTTTAAAAACGAAACTTACGTGTGGAGCATGGCCCCACTCCCAACAGGTGTTCTCATCTTTTTCTTCCTCCTGTACCTGTTTGCATCTCTGCAGAGATTCATACAACTAAATACTATGGGTAACATTAAGAATGATAAAAATGAAAAAATAATGCTGGCGGTAGCTGGCAACTAAAAAAAAAAAAAAAAACAAAACCCCAAAGGCAAAAAAAAAACCTGGCAGGGAAAGAGTTAACAAAGTAGTCATTACATTCCTAGTGAAGTACTTACATTATTCAACATCTTGAAATTATATCTACCAATCAGAGAAATAATTAGCATGGCAAACTTGATTCTCCGCAAAGAACAGTGGTTCAATGTTCAAGTGAAAAGGATGTTCTTTGTATATCGCATTTTCTTTAGGCCCAGCACGTAATCTGTCATGCTCAAGAGATGCTATAATTGGACCATGGCGCAAAGAATGCAATTGTACTATTTTTACTATCCCCGACAAACACTACATTCCTAGTGCTCACGCGCAGTGAAAAATCCCTTCAACAAAAGCAAAAAGAGGAAAAACTGGACAACACTGGCCGACAGACAAGACCGAGCAGGTTTAACTTCTGGTATGACAACAGGGTCTCAGGACTCTCAACTGTGTGTCAAAAAATGTGCATTTGTCACGAAATTCAAACAAGAAATACTTTTTTCTTCGGCTTAACTTTGTCGTGACGGATCACTGTATTGCCTCAGTTCAAACACCTGAACCGTCGTTCGTTTCATATTGCCGTAAAAGCACGAAATGGACATGAATAATAAAACACGAAAGTATTTATTTCAACCGTTGAACACACACAAAGCCTTTTTCAAGGTTTAAGTCCCACCGATGTTAATCCACTCATCCTGGTCTGAGTTGGATTGGAAACTGGATTGACCATGAATTTCTGGTGTGCAGAACAAGTACTTTAAGGAATTTACGGTTTGCGTTTACTGTGGCAGCACACCAGCAGCACTAGTTTAAGTAACCCTCCGCACATATTTATATTGAAAAAGTTTTCAATTCATCAGTCAGTCTTTTTTTATCCATTTTAACATGAATCTATGGAGAGAGACCGGTCAGTAGATGGTCGGGGCCAACGATGGCAGATAACAGCGGCGTCGACATAATTATCCGCATTCTGATTGGTCCGATCCACCTGTCAATCAAAGCTCTTTGTTAATGGACAACTGCTTCTCTTTCATTCTCTGTTGTCTCTATTCTGTGCAGTTTGAACCATGTGGAGGGAACTGGGGGAAACAGTTTGGGATGCTCATTGCTCCCTGTGCCATTACAAATTCCCAAATTTCTCCGTGTTTCCCCACCCAGTTGGTGACCTTCAGTCTGTAGTAACAACGCTGAGTACCTGACGGGCTATAACAACCTGCTGACTGTGCACCAGAAATGGGAGGATCTTGCTGCTCGAATCAGGTCAACTCCATGGTTTACCCTGCATTACGTTAATTATTACTGTTTCGTATTGTTTTGTCAGTTCTGCCATTCACCACCAGAGAATGATAAACTATAAATATAAACTAAAATGAGAACGTTATTAGCGTCCCACACAGCGAAAACAATATTGTATGTTTTTCCAAAGTGTAACATGCGTTCTGTCGCATTAAATTCTCAAGCTCGGTTATAGGCAGGGATGGATTTCTGATTGGGCATTAGTGTTTGTAACATTCATCAGCTGGAATGAAAATCGAAATCTTCGTTCGGTCTTTGGCTCTGTTCCATTTACCGTTATAGCTGTGGTGTGGACTCTTGCTATCTTTAAATACTTTAGAACGATTTTTAGAACTGCTATTTTACTTGTTTATCTTATAGTTTTTTGTCATTGGTGTGAACAGGCCTTCTACGAGGTGGTGATTTGAGTTTTCAGTCTTGAATTGTGACACATAATTGTCATCTCGAGTGTATGTCATTCATAGCTGGCATGCGAGATTTGCCATAGTAACTAACACTCCATCATTCAGGGAGAAGGCTTGAGTGGTAGTTAGGATTAATATTATTTTATTGTATCCCCTCCCCCCACATTTCCTACATGTAAAAAACAGTAAAGGATGCAGATTGAGGAGGGGTGAGGGGGATGAGCGCTGTATATCCATATAATATCTTTGATTAAAAAGAAAAAAAAAGGTCATTGCTAATGTTGTGTTTTGTACATTTGTATATTTTGTTAGGTTTAATAATTAAACATTCCCTTTACATGTATGTTTGTCACAGTTGTTTTTGTGAGATGAGCAGGAACGTGCATTCGGTCTCACTGCAAACTGTTCACATACTTGTCGGGATTGTTTTTTGCGTTGTCATTGGTGTGAAAATCATAAAAAAATAGTGTATTGAAAGTATTCTGCAGCTGAATGGACTGCACTCTATGATCTCTTCTGTGGCATGGGAAGTAAAAGATTTCAATAAACCACTTAAGAGTCCCATGTGAAATCACATTAACGGATTAGTTTCACTCCAAAAGAAAAATAGCTTGTGTTTTGAACTCACCCTCCAAGCAGGGGCGGGGACAGGTGAATGCGAAAAGGTGCCACTTTAGTGATCCTGCGGTGTTTGTAAGAAAAATATCCATATTTCAGAGTAATAAACAGTTTTTCACACCTTCCCTTATCGTCACCCAGAAGGCCTTTCGCACGGATAACCAGCACTTAGGCGCCAGGCACCTATGAGATTGTCTAGTCCCCTCGCGAGTTTGTTTAATGGAGCAGAGGACGCCAAGATTCTCCTTACTTTAGCAAAGGAAAACCAGTCTTCTTCTCTGTTTATATTGAAATCCTCCGACATTTTTTCTTTGCAAAATTCCTTGGTTTGTACTCTCTAATTCATGAAACAGGTGGTTTTTGTTGTTCTCTCCGCCTTCGTCACTTACTCAATGCTAATGCTGGATCTTCTTACGCCATCCGGCCAGAAACGTCTTTTCTGCATATTACAGATAATGAAAGTTGATGCGGAAAATGCGCTTATTCTGTTTGAAAATATGGATATTTTTTTTTCGCAAAAATGAATGATTCACTACAGGAGGCCTTAATGTTTTTTGAATAAATCAATACATTACTATTCCTTTGTGTTTTTAAAAGCACCGCAAAATAACCTTTTTTTTTTTTTTTTTTTTTTTTTAACTGAATCAACTGTTTTAGCTAAATTAGCATAGAACCATTCTCAGTGACATGCTATTACCTGCTAATCAGGCTAGAACATGCTTTTAACGGGTTTCGGCCACTCTCACAGCTGGTCTCAGAAGTTTTTTTAGCTGTTTTTTACTTGAATCAACTGTTTTCAATGGACAGTACGTTCATGCCATCACATTACTTACTTTAATCAGGCGAAACCAGAAACATAGTCACTTGGTAGTCATGTTGAAGAACATGTTAGTCACTTGCTAATCATTTTAACAGCGTCGGGCTATTTGCTAATCATGTTAACACACGCCTGCTAATCAGGCTGTAGAAACATGCCAAAATTTGATAATCGGCGCATATAACGTTAGAAACATGCTAATGACATGCTGGTAACTTTGTTAATCATGCTAATGGACATGCTAGTCACTTAAATGCCGATAGCAACTAGAGTACTCAACCCGCTATCGGGCCGATATTTGTCATTTTTTTAATATATAAGACTCGGCGTAACTTATGGTGGTGCATTGTGGGTATACCGGCGAAATTCATTTTATCTACCAGAACGGCAGCCCCTGCCGCATTGGTGTAATAGATAATAGCAGTAGCCACGATGAAGTCCCTCCAGAAAAAGTTTTGGAAGCGTGACAAAAAAAGTCCTGGCTATAACCATAGTCGGACAATTTCACTCTATAAATGAGGCCAAACAGGTGCTAGCTTACAAAAAATGCCGGTTATCAAGCGGAATCGATCCTATGAACAACAATTAAACGTGGAGAAAACAATCGTTCGCACTAAGGGTATGTATAACGTTAACCAAGCATCAGTGTTGCACCACACGCTTGTCAATTTTGCGAACTATGAAGCGTGTCTATCTTGTCTACACGTCGGGAGTATTACTCACGCCTCATAACTGCAATAATCACACTGTTTTCGTCCGGTAGTTCCTGTAATCCGGTATAAATATTGGAAGAACGTTCACCAAAACAGACGCTTAACTTCCTATTTTGTTAAATTCGTTCCAGTTGGGTACGTCTGGCCTCTCAGAGAGGCCTGATTGGTTATGGATTTTATTAATATTAGTTATTTTTTATTTGTTGACTTAATGTTACTCACTTCTGCACTTGGTTCCTTATTGTTTACTATCCCTGTGCTCTGTACACATTTGTGTGCGTTACGGTCCCGCCGTTCCTGGGTCAAGGCGAATGACATAAATAAATTCGTCACACCTGACTTCTTGTTCTATTTGTTTTTTTGTTTTTGTTTTTTTGTTGAGACAAGTTGTTCAAATTGGTAACTACAGTCAGCCAAAAATATCAAAAGCAAATTAAGTTCAGGACTGGGTCCCCAAGAAAATTTTTTAAAAAATAATCAGACACTAACTGACTTCCTTACTGGCCAAAAACTATAGAGAAAACGGAAATGTGAGAGAGAGAAGAGACACCACCAGACACAACATGAATCTCATCATAACTATGTGAACATCAATTTCATGTTGCACACTATACTTGTTACTGTGAATTATCTAAACAACTGTCCAATAAGATATTCACCAGAACTTCTAACAAACAATATGAACGCAGTCCTTTTCAATTCAACCAATTACCCTCTCGCACATGAAACCCCAAGGTTCGCTATCTTCCAGGTGTCCTTCCACGTCCGTTTGCATCCAACTGACAGCAGCCCTCGTATGAATACGGGCTATTTTTTTCACACTTCAGCACCATCAGTGTCAACGCTGTCCCCTGATGTCAAACCCACGTATTCGCCAGCACCAAGTCTCCAGGAGCAGGATGATTAAGAATACCACAGTCCTCTGTCACCTGATTTGTTTACTCATGTGACCACCCCACCCTTTTGAAATGAAAGATATTGCTCCCTGTGGTGTAATGCCGATAAGGTTTGCCCTGTCGATCATGAGTACCGATTACCGCAGTTCACAATACAGCAATACTGAAACCGTTTTCCAAAAAATAACCAAAATCATGACCAACGTTACCTACTTGCCATACTATACGCCTACTATAGATCAAATCCGGCGAAACACGGAAGTAAAGCAGCGCCGCCATTACTGCGTGCCTTGCTGCTAAGGAAGTAGCAGAAGTAGCGTTAGTCCCCGGTAGGCGGCTGTAACGCAGATTATAGCTGTACGAAAAGTTTATTTTTATTTAGTTTTTTTTTTGTTAGTAAGTATGCTGTCCAGTGATGCCGAGAGAAGAGTGTGTTGTGTGGTTGGCTGTTTTAACAACAGCACCAAACTACAGGCATGGAATAACCCCGTTTGTATGAAATCCACGAACCTTTGTTGCACATTGACTGCCCATGTTTCACGGCCCATACGGATTAACACAGAGAGTTCTTTTCTATTAGCTAGAGATGATTAGTTCAGGTGCCGCTAGGATCTGCGC
Organism: Cyprinus carpio; assembly: GCF_018340385.1. Lineage (NCBI taxonomy): Eukaryota > Metazoa > Chordata > Actinopteri > Cypriniformes > Cyprinidae > Cyprinus > Cyprinus carpio. The sequence goes on along the minus strand of NW_024879397.1, from coordinate 447,597 downwards.
GTCACGTTTACAAGCACCAAAACGGTAGTTCTTGTTGAATTCATAATAAAAATTGACAGCAATCTGAGAGCTGAGATTGTCGGTCTCCGTGTCCTCTTTGCTTGTTCGCGTATTTTCCTGTCTGCGTGAGACAATGGGATGTGTGGTGCGAGAGCGGTGAAAAGCGTCAATTGGCGTGTGTCTCACATTTTTGATTGCATTTGGTATCGTAGTTTGAAGAGTACAAAAAAAATCTGTGGGGTCTTTAACGCAATTACAAATCGGCAATGTCGGGTCGACAAAAAGGGGAAAAAATAATTAATTGGGTCAGTCCTAAATTGACAGGGTCGATCAGTTTATGGCCAAACAAGAATATTTTTAAGGATGGCCTAATAGTTATTGGAAACTTGTGAGCTTGTGAACATATTAACAACACAGCTAGTAATGACAGCGTTCGGGTTTTTATTGTTGTCATCAATTAATACACTTCTTAATTACAATACATTACATATTTATAAATTATTACAATTATGTTGTCAATAAATTACCTTTATCAGGTAAGTTTTGGCCACTGCCCGACATCATCTACCCAATTTTCCCTTTCACCAGACCATTTCTTTTAATGAGCAGGATCCGCTTTCCATTGAAATGTCATTAGAGGGCACCGGCAAGTGTAACACACCGTCACACTTCGCAGGCACGCAGTAGTAATGGCGGCAGGCAAGATGGCGGCGCCCATAGAGTTTGCGGCTGGATTTGTGTATACAGTACATCTACTTCCGTACCGCGATTCCCACAATGCATTGCGACGTGACGTAACGATCCCGACCTCTATCGGCATCGGCCGATATCCGTGTTTAGTAGCGCCGATTTAAATTCAGGCACGTCGGCGGGCAGCCCCGTGTTATTGGTGCGGTGGAGGGAAAGTGCTGCTGCCGCCATCCCGCATGTGAAGGGACCCCAAGCCAAAACTTTTGGCAAGATTCAACAACAGTCCTGGAAGATAAAGGTAGTCAGAGAATTTCACTCTGTAAATGAGGTGGAGTAGGTGGCAGTTCTCACAAACACTGCAGCGTGATTGAGGGCTACGTTACTCCGCCCCGCTCACAGACAGCACCGTGCCAAAGCGTGCTCGGAGACAGCTGTCCTGGAGCAGCACAGAACGGTGAATGACATTTGATCAGAAGCATGGCTTGATGCAGACAATAGCCAGGTTTCCATCCAATTCATTTGCATTTAGGGATGTCAATATTTGATAATTTCCATGATCGATCGTCGTTTAAATTAACAATCAATGAATAAGCTTAATGCTGCAAAATGCGTCTGCAGCTGTATTAGTATTATGTGCAAAAGCCACTCGGAAAAAAGCTCTACTCACCCGAATTAAAGGGGTTTTAGTCTGAAATAAATGCTAGTAGCAGGACTGTAAAATGAATATGTGATTTATGATCATTTGATAAAATGAAATTATTTATTTGGGAGAGCGCTCTGTACAGTTTGAGATCATTTTACTTTGTTGACTGTTTTTCCGTCAAGGAGACCGCTGAAGTGGCCCCCTCTTTAAAGGGTTTTCATGGTGCTCGTTGTTGTATTTTAAAAACGCAATTGCAATGTTTTCAAATGACACTATAGTATTAAAAATAAAATTATCCCAAACGGTAGCTAACTGTGGGCGCTTGTGGCTGTGCTGCGCAGTCAGTGAACCGCTTTTTTCCACATTAAACATTTTATGCGAGTATTAATGACCAGTACTCTTATTTGATCCTGTTCTGCAAAATGTTTAGATTTTGAATTTTTGCATTCCGGTAGGCCTATCTGTTTTAAAAAAGTCCTGCATTTACAGTGCATTAGATCGTGACAGTGTCAATGGGTGTGTGCGTGCAGAAGATGAGTATGAGCAGCGCGCGCGGTTTGGCTCGATGTATTTGGAGGTTTATTGCTCACGTCTCGTTCTGCACATATCCAAACGTTTCCATATTCGCAATGTATCTGAATGTTAAACTATAATATTTTTTTAATTTTTTTAATGTAAACTAGAACGGAAAAAGATCATCTAGCCTCTTCACATGAGCAAAAATGTCCTTGGCATAACAGCAGAGTGGACCGGTATAAGGTCTATTTAAACTGACCAGTGTAACCTTTTATATGTTTGGTTGACAGTACTTAATCTTAATAATGAACAGACTGCGATGTAAGTTTGTAGTTAGAATGCACTTTAGATGTTCTGTGTCCATTTATACCAAACACAATGTTGCTGGTTTGCTAGTGTGTTTGCAGCACTAATATTATTTAATTTTTTATATATATTATTTTTTAATATATTTACAGTTTAATTGATTTTTATTTATAAATTTTATTTATTTTATTTAAATGTATATTTAGTTTACATTTATTTTCCAACAAACTTGAAAAATTCTTGCTTGATAAATGCTCTAAAAACTTTTATGTAAATGATTGACTTATATATATATATATTATATATCTATTATATAGAGATATATATATATATTATATATATATATATATATATATATAACCTGTTTTATATATATTAATACTTGTTGTCAGTTTATTGATTTGTTTTGGTTAACTTTAGGATAATTTTTTTTTTTTGTAATACCGTGCAGTGCACAAAATTAAGATTCGAGAGATGGTTCAAGTCAGTGCCTCAAAAAATGATGATAAGGTTAGGAAATGTTGTGCATCCACTTATTATTAGTGTGACATTTTAGCATGCAAATGAGGGGGAAACCTTCAAGGTATCGGGCCCTAAAAAATCGGCAGCACATAATCGGCCATACGCTGACCCTGACCTCTAAAACATCGGCATCGGCTATAGAAAAACCCATATCGGTCGATCTCTAATAGCAACATGTTAGTCACCTGCTAATCATGCTAGCAACATACAAGTCAACTTGTTAAGCATGATAGCAGCATGTTAGAAACATGCTAATGACATGCTAGTCACTTGCTATTTATTTCTAGCAACATTTTAAATGACAAAGCTTGTAACTTTAATCATGTTAACTACATGCTAGTAACATGCTAATGATGGTAGCAACAGGCTATTCCATTTGCTAATCATACTAACAACATGCTAGTCATTTGCTATTTCATGTTAGCAAATGTTTAACGACATGCTAGTAACTTTGTTAATCATGCTAATGAACATGGTTAGTCACTTGCTAATCATGCTAGTTCACTTGATAGTCATGCTAACAACATCTAGTCGTCACTTGCTAATCATTTTATAAACATTGATAGCGACAGGCTATTTACTTGTTAATCATTGCTAGACCATTCTAGTAACTTGTTAATAATGCTAGCAACAGTGCGAACTACATGCTAGTCACTTGGTACGTCATGCTAGTTACTTTGCTAATGAATGCCAACAACATTCTAGAGACATGTTAATGCAAGCTGGAAACACGCTAGTAACTTCTAGTAACTTGCTTCGTTCATGTTAGCGACATACTAGTCACTTTGCTAATCATGCTAACAACATGCTAAGTTGACTTTCTTATTAATTTTATTCTATCTGTCTATTTATCTATTTTTTCTGGATAGATTGTTTTGCTTTCAAAACTTTAAAACTACTTCAAACTAGTTAAAAACTGAACAACCCATCAACATTTTTTTTTTTTTAAAACCTACTTCAATACATTCTGGCGAGGCTTTTTCAAGCCAACGTAAAGTTTGCCTACAAACTTTACTATCTAGTCTTAAAACGCCATGCCTACACGTCTAAATACACACAAAAAATTGTCCAAGCCGGTGCGTGGTGATTATTGCCATTTACGTCTTAAGCGAAACGTTTAACAGTTGTGAGACAATACGCATGTAACACTATATGTTGGTCCATCCAGTATATTGTGATTTTTATGGCTGAAACACAACACTGCTCCAAAAAAGTTGGGTAAAGAGGGCATCGTTTAACAACTCAACCTTCCTTTTAATTAAAATGTTTACATTGTTTTGGGAATTGACTATAGTAATTGTTAAAGGGTTCATATGATGTTGCTAAAAAAAAGAAAAGAAAAAAAAAAAAAGAAGAAAAAAAAAAAAAAAAAAAAAAAAAAAAAAAAAAAAAAAAAAAAAAAAAAAAAAAAAAAAAAAAGAACATGATTTTGTGTTTTTGTTGTAAGGTGTTTTATGCGTTTTTGAATATTTTTTTTTCCAACAATACTGTACATTATTGTTTTTCTCCTCTATGCCCCGCCTTTCGTTCGAAACTCATAGTTTTTTACATAGCTAATCTTTCTGAAAACGCGATGTGTTCGAAATGATTGGCCAGATATCCAGTGCATTGTGATTGGCTGAATGCCTCAAGCGTGTGATGGAAATGTTACGCCCCTTGTCATACTGTGATGCGTGTCCCGGTCAGAACACCGGCGAGACAAGACAAAAGCAAATAAAAGCCATTACAAATTAGCCATTTGTTGCATCCTGTGGGTACATTATTCGTGGATGTAATAATGACTTATAACTGTGTTTTTTTTTACGACGCGTTCGCTTGCATCGTGCCATTGCCACGCCACAATAAACATAAAATACACCATGTCTGTGCATTTGAGATCGGAGAAACCGACAAACACAACCCTACTCTAACACCAGTGGGTTCTCAATCCAGTTCTTTCTCACCCCCCCCCACCCAGCTCTGCATATTTCATAAAAACTTCTCTCTTTGTTTAACAACACCTGATTCAGATAACCCAGCTCATTAGAAGTGAGCTCTGTGTCATGAACTGTGTTCATATGGATTATGGTACTGACACAGTGTTCATCGCGTCCCTACTTCCCTGAGCAGGGGAAATCTGTTGAAGTTTACTTCACTTTGGGAACATTCATTCACAGATTTGCACTCGCGCAATGTCTTCACACCACGGACAAATGGTTGACCCTCAATATACCTCTGTAGATACATACAATTTTAAATTCACAGTCTCACTCAACTTCAATGCCTCTGAATGGAACATACTTTTTGCTTCAAACTGGAATCATGGCGGAATAAGCCTGTGATGTCCACTTGTGCAGGGTACTTTGCGTTCGAATAGAACAAACGTCTGAAGTGATAAGAGAAGAACATAACAAAATGTGCAAGAGCATGGGGGCGCAAGGACTGGGATTGAAACCACTGCTCAAAACTTGCGGTGTGAATCATCAGTGGCAAATCCTTTACATATGTAAACGTACTTACGACTCTGAATCAGGAACATCCGGCATTTGTAGCCTTCTCTTCCCAGGATCCTTAAAACAGTCCTTCATAAAATGTGCTTGGGGTTGAACTGTTCTGGACCAGTGTTTGTAAATTCCAACTTAACCACTGGATTGTCTTGTTCCCTCTTTTGGAAGACCAAAGTATTTTCGTCTCCACAACCATGGCCGCCGGCGGCAACAGCGAGAAAAAATGTTACACTTTCTTACCTTTCTTTGCAGTGAACATTTGGGTTGGTGGTTATGCAAATCTTCCCACATTGGTGACGTAGACATGTTGGGGGCGTGTTTAGAGCCGAGCCATTTTGTGGGGTGTGGTTGACTCTTGAACTTGTTATAAAGAATATATCTTTGGGTTGAGAACTTTAGTCCTTTTGGCAACTTTACCAGATGCCCTTTGTGGTCTTTGGGACTGAGAACTCTCGAAATCCATTTTTAACAGAAACAATTTGAAATGTGGACCAGTCATCTGAGTACAGCACACATTTTCACATGAAATTTTTTAACTATCTGAGCTTCTGGCTCAGAGAACCCGGCAGCATCGGCTGCATAGACAATTGATGTATAGCTTTACTCCCTAGAGTAACAGATTATTCAAGTTTTGTTTCTTCTTCTTGAAGCAGCAGCAGTACTGTGGTAAATGACATGTGGTTTTCTGAAGTACTTTCCAGAGCCCATAGTGGCTATATTTAATCACAGGTGGCAAGTCATGACGTTTGTCCTTATGCAATAGCTCATCTGAGGCCTCAAAGGTCAAGCACATTTAACTGAGGTTTCCTGCCTTGCTCTACATGTACTGTGATTTCTCTCTGATTCCCCGAATCTTTATCACAATATTCTGAATGATCACTTGTTTGAGAAAGACCTAAATTCTTTGCAATTTTTTTGCATTGCGAAATGTGATTTTTTGATGTTGGTTTGACCTCTCAGTAAATTTGGCACAAAGTGGTGAGCCATGATCCAGCTTTTTTGCTTGCAAAGACTGAGATGCCCTTTTATACCCAACATGATACCTTGACCAATTAACAATTCAAGCTGCTTACTGCGAACTGTTTTAAAAACAGCTTTACGTGGATATACTAATAACCTTTTCCACTTTTATTGTCTCTGTTCCAACTTTTTTTGGAATGTGTTGCAGCCGTCAAAATCAACATTTGTTCATTCATACACACAGGGTTTCCATGCTTCTTGGAAAGTACTTGATTTTCAGACGTGGATTCAAGGCCTGGAAAGTACTTGAAAACTAACATAGGTCCTTGAAAAGTGCTTAAATTTGAAATCAGTTTTGTTTATGCTGATATTTTTTAAAGTTGTTCCGATATGTGCTTCTGTCAAAACACAGAACAAACCACGGGGGGGTTATCTGTTGATATCTGACACGATCGGCCGCAGCAGCGCAAAGTTGATTCTGTGGCTTTGCTTGATCTTATTTATTTATTTTTATTTATATATATATATATATATATAGATATATATATATAAATATAGATATATAATATCTATATTATAATATATATATACTATATATCTATATATAATATATATATATTATGTTATGTATGTATATTAGTATATATATGTTATATATATGTTTTATTATATATATCTAGTATATATATATATATATATATATATGTGTGTATATATGTGTATATATATGTGATATATGTGTATATATGTATATATATGGTACTTATATATGTAATATATCATGTAGATATATATATGTATAGATATGTATTATATATATAGGTATTATATGTATATATATGTATAAGTATATATATATATATATATAGAGGTATATGGTATTATATGTATATGTTCTATATATAGTGGTATATATATATGTATAGGTATCTATATATGGATATATATGTATATGTATATATATATGTATATAATATGTATATGTATATATATGTATATATATGTATAATGTATATATAATGTATATATATGTAGTATGTATATATATATGTAGCTATATGTATATGTTTAGATATATAGGTTATATATATGTATATGTATATATATATGTATATATATGTATCATGTATATATATAGTGTATATGTATGGTATAGTGTCTAGATATATATATTGTATGTATATGTATAATGATATATATGTATGTTATATATATATATAATATTAGATATGTATTGTGTTATATTCTTTGTATATATCTATATATGTAATGTATGTATATATGTATGTGTGTTGATTTAAGTAGCAAATGAGAATAGCTAAAATCAATGCATATATTTTGAGACAAAGGCCTTCTTTATGATTTTTGATTATGATAATTAAAGCAACGCTTTTTAAATGAAAGAATCTGTAAAAGTGTTTTGGTATTTGGGGGTGTAAAAAGCGCCCCCCGCTGTAGCGTGATTTAACATGATAATTAATAGACTGCTGACTTTTTTTGTCCATTTGTTGACATGATATGGTTACGATTCAGCTGCTAAAATAACATATTATGTTGGGTGTCCTTCCTTGGAGATAATCACCATGTTTAGAATGAAACCATCATATTTAAAAACAAGATATTAATAATGTTTAAGCGCCGCGCGCTTTCACATGGATGTTTATATATCTATAGCGCGTGGGGCGTAGTGATGGCGGGGTCGGTTTGGGGCGGGTAAAGAAATTGTAACTTTATTTGCGGGGCATGTTGGGGGCGGTTCATTAAAAACAAAACACAACAACAAAAATATATTGTAGTGTTGGGCGATATGGTAATTTTTCAAATCAGATCGCGGATACACGATATTATCGTGCATGGGTGGAGCAAAGAGAGGAGACTCTTTGTTGTCATAGCATAACTATTTGGGTTTTTTAAACCGCGCAGGTGGCCGAAAAAGAGAGCCGGAATCACCAATAATAAAAAAAAATGCTTTCAAACATACTGATAAACTAACGTTAAATGTATTTAAAACGGCTAGTTCATATGTAGTCGGACGCAACTGTCATATCGCGCGTCCTGTGACAAATTTGCCGCATCTGTGCACGGAAGTTATCAGTCTAAATGTTCTGCAAAGTCAGTCAACGGTGAAAATCAATAGTAGATTTCATCTGAAGTCCAACAGTTTAACACTAATATTGGACATAAACAAACACGTTAAATATAAAGTAGGCTATTCAAAACAGGTAAGTTCATATATTTGAAGGTAGTGTTGAATTGAACTGATGCATCAGTCATACAACGCTCCGGACCGCGCGCCTCATGACGAGCTCGACACACCGCCACAGAAACAAGAATGAGATGCATTCTAACATAACTGTGGCATTAAACTCAGTTAGTGAGGGCTCGTTTAAAATATATAGGCCGTTCAGATTACTTTTAAAGTGCAATGAAAAACCTTATATCTGCAGACGATGTACGACGTCTGTTTGTGGATAGAGACTTCACCGGCTACATGCGCTAATCCTTGCGCGTGTGTGTGTGTGAGTGAGTGTGAGAAAATGCGGTGCTGAAGTGAAATAGCTGGGCAGTTTGATAGCTGAATCATAATAGGGCTGCCTCATAACCTGCGGGTCGGGTTGGGGCGGGTAAGGAAATTTTTACTTTATTTGCGGGGATGGGTTGGGGCGGGCCAAATAATTTCATAAAAGCGGGACCCGCGGGTTGGAAAAAACTCCGACCCGCGCATCAGTATTGGGCATGGTCGCATAGAGTTAGTGAAGGGAGACGTAAAAGACTGGACATTGCGTTGGTTTCATATTCAATTCAATTCAAGTTTATTTGTATAGCGCTTTTTTACGATACAAATCATTACAAAGCAACTTTACAGAAAATTAAGTTTCTACAATATTTAGTAGTAGCTTATCAGTGATGACTGTCAGTTCATGTGCATATGGCAGAAATGTTCAGAAAAAATCAATAAAAGACGTAAACAAACAGACGATTAACACTATTAACAGCAATTATGCAATCAAACTTATAGCAAAATGTGTGGTAGTTCTGTATGTTGTCTCTGGTTAGCATCATCTGAGGTCCTCTGAGGGGTTGGCATCATCTCTTCTCAGGTGTTCTGGATCCAGACTGAAGCTTGTGTAAATCCTAGTTACCACGGGATGTAAATCCCGTGGCAAAGCAGAGAAACAAATAGAGACATAATTAGCGTAGCTGCTGTTCCAGCCAAGTAAAATTAATTAGATTAACCCAAGCTAAAGAATAATAATGCACATTTGATCAGATATAACTGCAGTCCAAAATTATGAGATGCATTATTTGAATGCTTGGCCAAAGAGGTGTGTTTTTAATCTAGATTTAAACAGAAGAAGTGTGTCTGAAGTGTGTCATATGGATTACTTTATTACTTAATATTTGTTGTCGATAAGACTTGCTTAGTTTAAAAGTAGACATGTCAAGATTTCTATAGAAATATCTCTCATATCTTTTCGTAGAGTATTTAAGTTTCAGTTCATTTTAATAACGTATTTCTAAATGAAGATCACGCAGACAAAGGCTGCAGACAGCGCACTCTGTTTGTTTTTCTTTATTTTATAAATGCACCAAAGTTTTCTTATTATGTGTGTATACAAATAAAAAGTAGACCCTTTACAGATTCTATTGATGTATTGCTCTTACCTGTACGATCAAAACTGAAAGTGTAATTTAAGTTATTTTCGGCGATATGCCACAAAACGCCTATATGCACTGAACAAAAAATTATTTATATTTTTCAAAATTTGCAGAAAATAGTACAAACTCTGCTAAATTTAATGTTTTGAACAAGTATTAACTTAAACATTATTAAAAAAAAACAAACAAACAAAAAAAAACATTATTTTAGCTTAAGGTATTGTATCTATGGTCCTCTGTGGGCCTTTTACCCCGTGCTGGGGCGCCTCTTCTCCCGTGTTGGGTAAAAGGCCCCTCTTGCCACCTCATACATTTATAGGATTTTTAAACAAAACAAATAACTTGAATTGTTTATTTTCACACAAAATCAGTTTCTCTGTTAATAGTCAATACAAACATATTTTTGTATTTATTATTTTGTATGTATTATTTTGAAATATACATATTTTAGGCGCAGTGAATAGCACAGTTTTTCTTAAGGTGTTGCCTTTAGCCCCGTTTGTACCCTACCTCCCCCGTTCCTGCAATGTGTGTCCTGCTCCCGTATATGGCATATAATTTTCGCACATCAGTGAGCCGCTATCAATATGAGGGGTATTTAAATAGGCAAATCTCGCGTAGCGGGGGTTTTACCCTAACCGGAGATTTGCGTCCCGCGGGAACCCAATCCCAAAGTCTAGCGCATTAACCTATGGAGAAGCAGTGCCAATTAGGCTATCAGTCTCAATGCCGGGAAAGTGCAAATTCAATGGGATTTAAAGAGATTTACAAAATAATTTTAATAAATGTTATCACAACATTTAGCAGTTTTTTATTAATTAAAAAATTGAGACATTCTTAATTTAAAAACTCTTAAATTTAGTACAAGAACTACAGCAAAAACCAGTGTAATGCATTTTTTATCAACATTTCAGAAACTGCATTTGAATATTAGCAGTATTGAATTTAATGGATTTCAAGTCCTTTAAACACGACTCTAAAACGGTTTAAATTTATAAAACCTACACATTCAAAACATCATTACTCTGACATTTCTTTATGTAAATATTAAGTGTAAGTGAAATGGTAAGTACAGTAAGGACTTTCATGATGTTATGTGCTGGGGGTGTGATTTTCAAAGGTGCTTGATTTAATAAAATGGTACTTTAAAAAGTCCTTGAAAGTCCTTGAATCTGTTGTTCATGAAAGAGTGGGAACCCGGTTTACAAAATACATTTACGTTGGCCAGTGAAAACTTTGGAAATCTTTTCTTTGTACTTTTGTCAATTAAATAAAAGTTAAAGAGAATGAAACATCACAGATTCTTGATTTTATTGCATTTTACAAAACAACTTCCCAACTTCTCTGGAATTGGAGCTATAGAACAACATACCTGCCAACATACATGGCTTACAATAACTATACAAGCCAGGGTTTGCATTTGTTCTATCAAGTTATTGTATTAGAAAGTTTCTCAATAAATTCTGACCATGCCTTAATTGTTCTTGGTTTAGCTCTGTTAATCCTTGCTGTTGAACATGCTAACTGCACAATATTGTTAGTTCTTTGAGCCACATGAATGTGGGTTCATGCCACATTTTTAAAATTACTTTATTGGCTGCAGTTTGTGTGGTGTGAAATACTTTACGCTGGCAAGTGTTCAAATTAAGATCAGAATCATCATTTAACAAACAAATATTGGGATGTTTAGGAATAACGATCACATAATTCTGTAAGAATTAGAAAAACCTTATCCCAAAATTTACTAAAAAGTGGACAGTCAAAGAACATGGGCATATAGGTCCCCACAATATTTGAATTACACAATGTACAAAAAAGAGTATAAAAGCGCTTCATTCTGTTTAATATATACAGTGTTGCATAGGCCTTGTGAATCAGTTTAAAGGATATAAGTTGATGGGGAGGATTCTTGGACATCGTTAGGAATACTTTCCCATATCCAGTCCCAGTTAGGCTAATGGGGGCCAGTTCCTTTTCCCTTATTGTAGTGATGAGAAGTGCACTGGAGCCATGATCATGCAGGAAAGAGTTACTTAAAATTGTACTACCATTTCACAATATTCCTATTTTTAATGCATTTTTCTTTAAATAAATACATCCATGGAAAGCGTAAGAGACTTAAAAATAAATAAAAATCTTACTGACCTCAGACTTTTGAAAAGTAGCATTTACAGTATTTATATTTGTATATTGTTTAATGATTTTTATTAAAACATTTTTTGTTGAATTATAATGATTTAGTTTCCCCTGTGCAAAAAAGAAAAAATAATAATAATAATAATAATACCATTGGTTTTAAATAAAATTTAAATTTTTAAATAGTTACCTAACCCTTTATCATCAGTATATTCTGGAATTTAAGACTGGGTCTTGATGCTTGCATTCTGATTTTACTTCCTGTTGTTGTTGTTTTTTCTGCAGGTCTGTTTATTTGTATAATGCTTTTCAAGATACAAATCGTTGCAAAGCAGCTTTAATGCAAAATGAAACATTTTACATTATATTTAGGACTAGCTTATCAGTGGTGACTTTCAAGTTGATGCCCATATCATGCAGTTAGTTAATGACATGTAATCAGACAGACAGTGAACACCATTAACAGCAATGATTATATGTTACAATCAACTTATAGCAAGGTTTGGTAGTTTTGTATGTTGTTTCAGGGTTGGCATAATCTGAGGTCCTCCAGGGTGGTGACATCATCTCTTCTCATGTGTTTGGTCATCTGAGAACTTCGTAATTCAATATTGTGTGACGCATTTCCAACTGAAATGAAATATGTGACCCTGGACCACAAAACCAAAAACAAAATAAAAAATCTAACAAACATATATACACAAACCAAAAGAAAAATAAATAAATAAGTTTTCCATTTATGTATGGTCTGTTAGGATAGGACAATATTTGGCTAGGAGAGAACTATTTGAAAATCTGGAATCTGAGGGTGCAAAAAAATCTAAATATTGAGAAAATCGCCTTTAAACTTGTCCAAGTGAAGTTCTTAGAATGCATATTACTAATAAAAAAAAAAGTTTTTATATATTTACGGTAGGAAATTTATAAAATATATTAATGGAACATGGTCTTTACTTAATATCCTAATGTGGTTTTGCATAAAAGAAAAATCGACAATTTTGACCTATAAAATGTATTGTTGACTATTGCTACAAATATACCTGTGGTACTTATGACTGGTTTTGTGGTCCAGGGTCACATATTAAATAGAAGGCAGGTTTTTGTTTTAGCTCACCTCTCCACGATCACTTGTAGCAAACTAGTTGGAGGGAAGTGGTTAAGGATACTCTGCCTTATGTCCCTGTGTGTTCAAATTGACGTCATCAAGAAGGAAGAAGGAATGCCATTCCAGAACAGAAGCAAATTTTCATTTTGATTTAAGATTGCTAAAAAATCTTTTTTTAGTGGATTAACTGTTTACCTCAAGACTAACAATGTGTGCTAGCAAAGTCAATAGTGTGAATTTTGATTTCATTTGGAATACGTGGAATAACTTGCATTGCTTTAACTTAGATCAGTGGTTGTATTGTTTGCACATCTCTAAAAAATGTATCATTGAATGTAAGTAGTTTTTTAAGGTCCCTTGTAATATACAGTCTCTTTGTGGAACGCTTTGACAGAGCTTGACACTTTGACACAACAAAACTCCATAGAGCTTTGTTGTGCATTCTGTGGCACTGATTTATTATTTTTTTTAAAGTTGTTAAACTACTGTATACTTTCATCTCCATCAGGAGTCGAAGAAAAGGTTTGATGAGGATGAGGAGTTTAAGAGGAGGGCCTACCAGTGTGTGGTTAAACTTCAGAGCAAAGAGCCAGACTTCATCAAAGCCTGGAACCTCATCTGTGATGTTTCCCGCAATGGTATGTGTGAGAAATTTATCACTAAGAATGTCATTCTCACTCAGACTGCACATACAAACCTCGACAGACAGTATGTTCCCTTTAGAGGGTAAGGATAATATAAATTCATTTCTGAAGAAAGCAGAAAACCATATTTTTTTTCTCTTTTGAAAGAAATTAATACTTTTACTCAGCAAGGATGCATTACATTGTTCGAAATTGACAGTAAAGATGTTTATAATGTTACAAAATATTCCCATTTCAAATAAATAAATGATGCCTGTCCAAATTCAAAAGGTCAATATTTTTTTTGATAATTATTGACCTAGAGAGTGTAGTGAATTGTACTGCAGTGGTTATATTGAGGTTGTGCGAAAAACCTAGGACTAGTTCGTAAAAGTAGGTTTTTAACATAATTGAGAATGGGGTGCTCCAATTGATCAGCTACCAATCACAATCAGCCGATAATCACTTTGGGATGATTGATTGGCGATCTCTAAAAAGGCTGATCTCATAAAACCGATCTCAATCTGATGACTCGCCTGCTGTCAGAGGTTTGGCTCGACATGCAGCAGCGCCGTCTCAGTCTCTGTCCAGCACGAGTGAAATAATTATAATGCTGAAGGTGAGGTACAATTTTCTAATTTCAAATTTCTTCATTAAATAACTTATAAAGTAATTTGAACAAGTTTCTGTGAGACATAATTTCACAAACAGCATTGAGTTCACAAAAAGCAAATAACTTCAAATCACATCACGTCTGCCTTTTTAAGTGAACTGCAAGCTGCACAGTTGACGCAGGAATTGTCACTTGCATTATCAAAGCAGTGGCACATCGTCACTAAAGTTTATAAAATGCATTTTTTCTTTTTAATTCTTGCCAGTGTTTTAAACCAGGGGTTTTCAACCTTGTAGGACATAAACCCCACCCACCCACCCCCAAGTTTGTCTAATGTCACTTGCGCTCCCCAACACCCAACAACCCCCATCCAACCCCGCCCCACACCCCCGTAATCACACCAAATTACTTTATTATCATTCACATAATAGCAAATATCCATTAAAGCTATTAAAGCTGTGAATGATTTTTCTTTTGCTCTTTTTGGTTAACATTATTTACATAAGAAATGCACAGATCTGTTATACTGATGTACATTTGATATTTTCTTTACTGTTTACGTTCACTAAAAACAACCGACTGTGCTTACAAGGATACTTGTCAAGACAGCCATTGGTATTCACCTGCTGTTTGAGAAGGCTATCTGTTTGTGCACTTGTACGCAGTGCGTATAGAAACGCTTTATCACAGCGCCAGTACCGCATTGAGATGTCTTGGGCTTAAATGGCTTAAAATTACTTTGTTTAAACTGACAAGACTTAAAACACGTGAGAATGAAAAAAACTTTGAGGAAGCAGCACTGTTCTGATCGTTAAGAAGTTTTGGGGTGCTAAGGTGACAGATGGGGGGCTGAAACCCACCTAAAAAGGCTTTAGAACTGCCCCTGGTATAGCATGTGTAATTATACTGAAACATAAATATATAACCAGTTTACCTGATTCAAAGTGATGGCTGAACGTGTTTGAGATGACGACATGCCAATCCGTGGTTGGCTAATTGTAAATCATCTTACACTGTCAATAAGCATGACTGATACTCGAGCCAACTGCTCTAACTGTCCACTAGAGGATGACACGGGAGTGGATTTTCACTCCTGTCCCGTCCCACTCCCATAGAAAGAAATCTTGTCCCGTCCCACTCCCAGACCAAAGTTTAAAAAATAATCCCATCCCATCCCGCTCCTGGTAAATTGACTCCCACTCCCATCCCGCTCCTGTTTAAACTGACTCCCGCTCCTGTACCGCTCCCATATATTTTTTTCTTCAATTAGTGTTTAGTTAATACATAGAATTTGATTTAATCTGCTCTCCATCCTGTTTTAGACCAGCTGCTGAGCCCCTGTTTCTAGATTTTCTCCAGAAAATGGAAGACAGCAAATAAAAGAAAAACAGTACATAGTTCACACCATGTCTACAATAGCTTAATAAACCCAAACAGCACATAAAGCTGCATTTTACTCATTTATTGTTGAGTAAACAATACATTTATAGTTTTTTTTAGTAACATGTTAACGATTTTCATCAATTATGCTCTTGCATAATGAGTCCATCTTAGTTATATGTTGCTGTGTAGGAACAAAAGTGCATCTACATTTTCTGGATTGAGGGTAGAACGCCTCTCCTCTATCAGTCTTCCTGCAACACTGAAGCTACGCTCAGAAGGAGTACTTGTTGCGGGGATAGCTAGCAGCCTCTTGGCAAGTGGTACGAGCCCACCCTGACATCTCCCGCCAGAAGTCAAGAAGACACTGGAAACGTGTCAACTTAGTGTCACTCATGTATTGCAGCACCAACTGGCGAACATGTGACTCCATATCACCACTGTCCTCCTTCCTCTCTTCCTCTTCTACACAACTTGCAAAGAAGTTATGCACCTCCATAGCTCCTTGCTCTGGGGGTGGATCTTCAGGAAAAAAATACAGATTCTTATAGAACATTGTCATTTACAATCTAGTTCTTTGTAGTCTAACATACTCAATTGTCTAACACACCTATATTAAACATTACCTATAAGGTAATCCTCACACCTGTCCTGTATGTGTGTGTCACTCTAAATAAATGAAAATAAATTTTGTCTGTTGATGCTAGTGTTATTCACCCTCTTTCTCCACAAGGCCTCTCACTCTCTCCTCTGTCCCTGCCGTTTCTGTGAGTGCTGTCAGGGTGCTGATGACCCCCTCATACTCCTGACCGTTGAGAGTTTTCCTTAAGAAACTCCTCAGGCTAGGAGAGAGAGCTGTGGCTACCTTATGGTACAGGTGGACTTTGAATTTCATCACCACTGCCTGGGCTAACTTCCCTTTCAGCTAGGGGAGGAGGAGCATGACGATACATGCAACATCATTGCACTGTGCTTATGCTTGCTACTTGAATGACCACCAACTAAATGAAAATCAGAAATGTATTGTATTACCTCTTTTACAATCACACTGTCTCCATCCTGGATCGACAAACCCCTCAGTAGAGTAGCCTTGGTCGGGAGGACAAGGTGAAGGGTAGGTGTCTGATCAGTGGAGAGATGCCTGGTAGCCTCATCAAAAGGTTTCAGGAGTTGGATGATGTCTTCAAGAAGTTCGCAGTCTATGTTGTTGAGGTAACGGAGCTCGTTTCGGCGAAGCAGGATGTCATGCAGCCTCCCAGATCTCAGAGCATCATTAACAGATTGGAGCATTGCTAGTCTGGTATTCCACCTCGTCTCCACAGATTGCTTCAGTGACTGGTCCAGTGCTTTTTGCAACCTAAAATATAAAGAGATTGCACAAGAAAAATGGATGTTACGGTGACATAAATTCCAATTCATTGGCCTCTCTTTTGGGAAAACAACATTTATTTAAGAAAAAGAGATTTATTTAAAATTGAGTAAAAAAAAAAACAAAGACCTGTGCAGGTATAAATTACAGTAGCTTCTTTTTATTTATTTCACTTTAATTTCTTTCAAATTATATAAGCAGCTTTGCCAGGAAGACATAAAATTGTATGCTATTTTACCCTGCTCTTTTGAAGTGTGTGACAAGGGTCTTTGTGTCCTTAAACAGCTTGATGATGTTGCTGTGCACTGGGTTGTCCTCGTCCAAGTGGTCAAATACATGTTTTAAGATTAAGTTGATATTATGGCCAGCACAGGAGAGTTGGACATAATCCTTGAATGCTGCAACCACATTTGAGCCATTATCCGTTACAAAAGCGGTGTTGTTGCTCAGGATGCCAAATTCCTGTGTGAGGTTAAAAAAAAAAAAGATTAAAAAAAGACTAACACAAAAGCTTTGCAAAAAGAAGCCCAGATATAAGAGCATCAAAACAGAATGACTAACGGTCCTGTAACTGAACAGAGAACTTTTCAATAAATGTTTATAACTATATTAGGACAAAACATACAGTGTTTACACATATGCTTAATGCATATCAGCACAGGAGGACACTAAGATATGAAAATATGAAAACTATTTTTAAAAGTTTGAAATTTTTATGAAACGTTTTCCTTAATCTATCAAAAAAGTAAAACTGCCTCCGACACAGAGCAGCAAATGCAGCTGCCTGCAACAAACTGATGTGCAGTACAGTAAGGGACAGTGACACACATGGCTACTGTTGTATTTATTGATATATTTCTCTTATTGTATAATTTTTCTTGTAAACATGTTTTTTGTTGTTGTTACTGTTGCACTCTGTTCTCATACTTTTCCCAATTTTATCATTAATTAGCAATATTAATTACATATGCCTTGTGGATAAAAGATGATCTGATTTGAGAGACAGACAGACACACGGAGAGAGATACCTGAAAGATTCTCTCCACAGTCCTTCTGATGTGGTCACTGGATTTAACACCTTCCATCTCTCTTGTGGCCAGAATCCGGTTTACCATCTTCCAGTCAAGGATGTAATGCACTGTAACAGTGATGTAGTGTGTGTTGGTCCTTTCCTCTGTCCAAAGGTCTGTGGTTACAGCATGGTCTCTAGTCTGCATGAAAGGAAGAATTATATTTTTAATGGGCCACAAAATATCTTACATGTAAAAAAGATTACCAGTTTAGAATATGGAGATATGGCGTTTAAAAATTGTAAGGAAAATCTGGTGTATAAGGTTTAGAATCTATAGATCACAGACTACTGCGTGAGAGGTACAATTTATGTATAAAAATAGTGCAGAGTGACATACCTGACGGAGCTCCTCCATGACCAGCAGTTTTATTTTCTCATACTCCCCTTCTACGTGACGGGAAACTGTGCGTGCACATGGCAGTATGTCTTCCACCTGCACGTTACTTCCATATTTGGCTCCAATGTCGAGCAGCTCCTGTGCTACGTTGGTAAAGCCTTTCCCCTCTACCACAGCAAAGGGTCTGAGATCTTGGCTGCACATGCGAGCAAATTTGTCAGTCAGACGAGACTTGACACCTGACGGCAATTTTCGCTTGATGAACGAAGCGATGCTTGGCTGATTCTTTCCCGAATTTGCCTTGCAAATGTGCCTCTTCAGACCGCTCATCCCTGAATCACTTGCGTACTTGACTAAGACTAAACATGTCTTACAAGCAGCGTACATCGTGCTATCACCGTCACATTCTACTCTCATAAACTTAATTAATATTTCAGACTTTATGACCAGTTCTGTGAACTTAATAGACATGTCATTACTTCTGACTTTGCGCTGTAAATAATTTTTTGCCACATCGACTTCTCCGCGGCTGTTAGCTCCCTCCATCACTGCTCTTTGAATTCCAGCGGGAAGCCGTGACAAAAAGCACTGATGGCTTCTGGGACGGCTGGGTCGTGTAGTTATTTTTTAATTGCGTTACATTGTAGGCGTACTAAACGGAAACTACAAAATGGTGCATTTACTTTTTTTTTTTTTTTTTGTCTTTGCTATTGGTTGATTCCCGCTCCCGTCTGCTCCCGTTAACCATTTATCCTGTACCGTCCAAATCCCGTGATTAATAGCAAAGATGACTCCCATCCTGCAAAAAAATGTCAGCCTCTACTGTCCACTAGCAGAGGGAGTCAGATTGCCCCCTAGCGGATGGCTAAAGATTTGCTAACTCATATTCATAAATCCTCATGGGAACGTTTCTGAATTAACTGATGCTCGCGCCTCCTGTGACAAGTGCTGGCGCCCCCTGGGGTTGACAACCCCTGGTTTAAACAATTCATCGCTCGCGCGCTTTCCTGGAGACCATGCACTCATGCACACTTGCAGCACACACACATAATGCCAGGTACACATTACTTTGTTTGCAGTGCGTATGTGGTGCATATTTATTTTGCGCTCATATAAACAGATTTAGGTGTTCACACTGCACACACGGTTGCGGTCTGGCAGTGCGTTTAGGAGTGGTGCTTCAGCAGCAGTGCAGAGATTGTTTCCGCACTGAGTCTATTTTTTTGCTGTGCTGCACACGCTGAATTAAAGTAACAGCACATTGTTTGCGGTAAATATGAACATGCATTGACACAAAAATTTAGTAATTACACCATTAATGCATATAATTATAGTCTACTGTGTTTCACAGCCAACACATAGGCTATGGTTTTTTGGCTAGGTTTAAAGTTCTTAAAGTTCTTAATTAAAGTTTTTTATGTACCACAGGATTGCTTGTAATAAAGATTTAAATGCAAAAGAAAAGGTAGTAGAGCTGACGGTTTCGGTCAATGATAAGTTTTAATTTAGAATGTCTGTGATAATGTAAGAAAAGTAATTTAAATGTTTTGCTTTAGAAAATATAATAGGCAGGAATATAAAACCTAATAGGCCAATGAAAACAGATGGGTATTTAAAAGAGACTTAAAAATGGTCATACTAGGGGCCATTCAGATCTCCACTGGCAAGTCATTACAGAGGTGAGGACCAATTACAGAGAAGGCACGGTCACCTCTACGCTTAAGTCTGGAATGTGGAACTGAAAGAAGGTTCTGGTCACCAGATCTTAGACTTTTCGAGGGGATGTACTGATGCAGCAGTTCAGATAGGTAGCCGGGTGCTTGATTGTATAAAGATTTAAAAACAAATAATAAGATTTTAAAATGTATTCTTAATTGAACAGACAACCAATGAAGGGCCTTTAAAAATGGAGTGGCGTGATCCCTTTTTTTTTCTTTTTTAAAAGAAATCTAGTGGCAGCATTTTGGACCAGCTGAAGATGGGCAGTTTGAGCTTTAGAAATGCCACAGTATAATGAGTTACAGTAATCGAGACGAGATGCATTAAAAGCATGCACCGCCATCTCCAGAGTCTTATCTGTGAGGAAATGTTTTATTTTTGCAAGTATACGGAGCTGATGAAAACTGGACCCAATCACCATGGAAATTTGTTTATTGAATTTTAATGAGTCATCTAAAATAACACCCAGATTCCATACTTGTGAAGACCTAAAATCTGATAGGGATCCCAGGTCAAAATGAAATGCTTTCATATTTTCTGAAGGGCCAAAAACAATTACTTCAGTTTTCTCCTCATTTAAGGATAACATTTTTTGAGATAACCAGGATTTAACCTCATCTAGATGGGATAAAAGAGCATTCATGTCCAGTGGATAATTTTTCCTGAAAGGTAAATAGATTTGAGTATCATCTGCATAAAAGTGAAACCTCACTCCATGTTTTCTAAAAATAGATCCCAGAGGTAGCATATATATAATGAAAACATGGAGGGGGCCAAAATAGAGCCTTGCGGAAGACCACAGGGGAAAGAAGCAGTGGAAGATAAAAATTCTCCTAGCCTAACCACATATTTCCTGTCAGATAAAAATGACTGGAACCACTTTAGAACAGTGCCAGAGAGACCTACCCAAGATTTCAGTCTATTGATTAATACAGAATAGTTAATAGTGTTGAAAGCAGCTGATAAATCTAAGAGAATGAGGACCACAGTGTCACACATATCAGTGGCTAAAAAGATGTTGTTTAACACTCATTAAAGAGCAGATTCAGTACTGTGGGCAGCCTTAAAACCAGATTGAAAGTGCTGAAACAGATTATTTACAGCAAGGAAAGATTGAAGTTGGAAAAACACAATCTTTTCCAAAGCCTTGGAGATAAATGATAAAACAGAGATAGGGCAATATTTTTTTTTTTTTTTTAACTGACAGATCAAGTGAAGGCTTCTTGAGGAGAGGTGTGACAGTAGCCACTTTCAGATGAGCAGGAACCACCCCAGTTGAAAGACATTTATTTAAAAAGGACACTAGACCCGGTCCAACTGAATCAACAATTTGCTTTAAAAACCTAGAATGGATAACATCATATGAAAAAAAGGATGATTTCAACTTGGCAGTAGTGTCAGTGAGTGACTGAAGGGAGACAGGTTCAAAGACGTCCCAAGATGCAGACAACTGCAGGGGAGAGGCAGCTCAAAAGGGGGAATATTAGTTACCAGTCCTACTTTTTCCTTAAAAAAAACCTTGAGAAGCTTTCACAAAGAGGAACAGAGGCAACAGACATAGTATTGACCGAGGGATTAACAACAGAATTGATAACAGAAAACAAGACTTTAGGTCTTGACTGATTATGTAGTATTAAATTTGAAAAATAGGATGCCTTAGCAGCTTTGGTGGCTCTCGGATAAGCCAATAAACTGTCTTTAATCAACTGTAGTGAGATGTGTAGATTGTCCCTTTTCGTCCGCATCAAGGTCTGGTAACGGGGAGTCCAGGAATAGATTAGAACAGTACTTAGTAAAGCACTGACTAAAATTTTCACTGAACTGAGGAGAATAAACCCGGGACACAGATGACGCTTTAGTAGAGACACGAAGAGATATGGAAAATAAAATAGGCCTGTGGTCATAGAGCATATAATCAGAAACTGTAATATCAGAAATATTGATTCTGTATGAAAGAACAAGATCCAGAGTATGACCGTGGATATGAGTGGGATCTTTAACCCACTGTATCAGGTTAAAAGCATCAATTGTATTAAGGAATTCCCTTGACGGAGTGTTTGACTGACAGCAAAAATGAATGTTAAAATCGTCACCAATAAAAAAAGATCTAATTTAATAACAATGTTACCAATAAAATCAGTGAATTGCTGTAGATCCCCCCTAAACAGACAGGACCATTCCAGTCAAGATGGAGAAGCTGGGCTTCGAAGCTTGTGTAAATATCCACAGGGACAGTGCGACATTGCACACGATGAGAGTTTTTAACGATACGATACAATATATGTTATCGTCCCCTTAGGGGAAATTTTTCTTGGGCTTAGTGTATGCTGCATATACACACATAAATAAACAAAGCACATAAATCACACATAAAACATACTAAGCATACTAAACAGGGGGGCAAAGCATGCAGACAGTATCAAAAGTCACAGTGCACAATGGAACTACCACAATCACACAACTTCCTGACCCATAAAACCAGTAATAAATAACAATACCAGCAATAAATAAGAATAAAATAATGTAAAACACTACACAGAGTTAAATGATGACTACTAGCCAGAACCAAGTCACTGGCCATTGTCCTACCCCTAACCATTCAAAATTTTAATTGAAGCAGGCACAAAATAATTTTTTAAACCGACTGAATCAACATTTGGGCACTGTATACCTTCTACCTGAAGTCAGAAGCACGTACTCAGGGTGTAAGACGTGAGAAGGATCTGCCAGTATCTTATGAGCCCCTCTGTGCACAGACTGCTCGTAATGTTTGGAGAGATGGATAGTCTTTGAGGTCCACGATTTTCATGGCCATCTGGACAGTCTGAGAAAGTCAGTTTTTTTTTTTTTTTTTTTTTTTTTTTTTTTTTAATTGTACAGAGAGAATGCCATATCAAGCTTGGAGCCCGTGCCTAATTAGACTCTCCAGAACAGCCTGGTAAAACACAGACATGTTTTTTTTTATTGACATGATAAAGATGGAGTCTCCTCAAAAAGTACAATCTTTGTTGAAGTTTGCCACATAACTCAACATGAATCTGCCATGTAAACATGTTGTCAATATGGATGCCTAGGTATTTGTAGGAACACACCTGTTTGATTTGAGTGTTGTAAATAACATGACTGTGTTCACCGACTGCTCTGGGGTCAAAAACAATCTCCTCTGTTTTTTGACATTTAAAATCAATGAATTGGCATCACACCACTTTTCAAAATTATTATTTTTTTTTTTATCTCAGAATGATAAGATGATGAATCACTCTCTTAATACAGTAGACTTAAGATCGCTGTATCATCTGAGAATTTGAAGATATAGTTCCCCATGTGTGAGCTTACACAATCATTAGTGTAGAGTATAAAAAGCACAGGCGAGCTCACACAACCATGAGGAGCACCTGTGTGCGTAATTTTTGGATCTGATAGGGTGTTATTGATCTTCACAACCTGAGTACGGCTGGCTAGGAAATAGTAATACCATTTGAGCAGGAAAGGGTTAACATTCATCTGACTCATAGTGATATGTTCACAACCTGATTGGTCAGGTTGAATGACATACACTACCACAAGAAAAACAAATTTTCATGCAATTCACAAACACTTTTATCCATTTCACAAACAATTATAATTAATCAGATGATTTTTAAAGGATGTACATTTTTCCATAGAGGCCTATTATTAGCAATTGACCTATCGGTAAGCCCCGCCCACCTTAGTTACTGTT
The DNA here is from genome assembly GCF_018340385.1 of Cyprinus carpio. Taxonomy (NCBI): domain Eukaryota; kingdom Metazoa; phylum Chordata; class Actinopteri; order Cypriniformes; family Cyprinidae; genus Cyprinus; species Cyprinus carpio. Next base: position 423,739 of record NW_024879397.1, on the reverse strand, counting down.
GCAAACTTGGACAAACAATCGGATTTATTAACTGTCTTACAATGACAGCTGTCAGTGTGAAAACCTTGTCCCTATATCTTTTTGATACATTTTGGACATAGAAGGGCGACCATTCAAGTGGGACTTAAATATGCCATAGAGGTATATATAAAAGATTTTAAAATAAATATTGTGGGAATTAATTTGGAAGCGAGGGTTTACAGATCACAATACAAGTGGGAGGAGCCTCATGATACGTTCGTCACGATCACTGTTAACAACATCCCGGATCAACACTGTTCATGTATCGCAGGGTACGATTAAATTAAATTAATTTACATTTAACCAGTTTAATATGAAGAGACAATGAAATGTAGACCTTCGTTAATGTGTTTTTGCCCTACACTGTACAAGACACGAGAACAGTCCGCTATTTAGGTTTGTATAGAGTCACTAACTTTAATGTTAGCTAGTTTTAGCCAGAGATACCTTGCTAAAGCACAAGATGACATTAATGTTCTGCTTGAGCAGGTTTAAAATTGTAACTTAATGAGAGTATGACAACCAGAAAACAAATGTTTTTTTCCTCATTGGGATTGGGGGTGAATGCTTTGGCACATTTTGCTGCATTTTGTTTGGGTTTAGGAAATAAATACATAAATAATTCCATTGCCTATCCTCTCAGGATACCTGGAATCACTGGTACAAGTACCCCAGGCACATCTTTTTTCCATTTTTGAAGCATAAACCCCATAATTATAGTGCAAGCTTCGGATCTTCCATTGTTTCTCTATGGCGCTGATACCTACAGATGTCCGAGTTCCACTCCCCGTGCAATTGATACTCGACTGCCATTGGCTCATCTGCGTTCGAGGGGAGGGGCTTACCAATAGGTCAGTTGTCAGTCCTCTGCATCAATCTCCTGGTATGGCTGCTAATTCAAAGTAAAAATTTTATAGGGCTAATTGATTGAGGAAACCCTTTTGCTGTTGTAATGCGCAGCTGAGAACCGTTGTACTAATGTAGCAAACAAGGGAGCATGGCGTTCTTTAGGTTAGTTTAGTATCTAAACATCAGCAGTTGTTTGTTTGTTTACAGGCTCAAAATTGCCAGAAAGAAAGATCTTTTATTAGAGACCCGTCTGTCTATTGTTGTCCTTAGAAAGGAAGGCCATTCAATGAGAGAAATTGTGAGGAAACTTAAAATTTCTTAAAATTTCTTAGCACGAACTGGCTCTAACAAGGACAGAAAAAGGAGTGGGAGGCCCCAATGCACAACTGTGCAAGAAGACAAATATCTGAGAGTATGTAGTTTAAGACAAAGATGCCTCACAGGTCCTCAACTGGCAGCTGCACTAAATAGTACCCATCAAACACCAGTGTCAGCATCAACAGTGAAGATGCAACTTCAGGATGCTGGACTTCATGGCAGAATTGGTGTGTTTGACTTAAAGTGGCGCTGTGCAGACCGATCGGTGAATGACATTAAAGTACCCATTCCCCAGTTGGTCTGCTCAAATACATTTTTGCTCATACAAAAAGGAATCCATGCATTTGTGGATCAGGTGGCGCATGTATTTATTGACTACTTGTTCAAATCGGTCTTGTTCAGTTCATTTGGATTTTGAGACTTAATTTTCACAGTTTACAGCATTTCACAACCCTCCAAAAAAAAACTACCAACGAACAAGGCCCAGCGTAATTCATTAATGTGTACACGATTTGAAAAATTTGCAAATGTGCGTCACTAAACTGAAACAAATGCTTTTCAACCGGTGTCTGCAGAGTTAAGAATTACATTAATGTGCAGCATTTTGTTCAAAAAGAGACATATTTGTGAATACAAGTGTTATAGTTTGTATTAAAGTATTAAAATTTGTGCATTTAGTGATTAAAATGTGCATTTGCCGCTCCAGTGGATGATTTAAGCACGTCGACGTTGCGTGATTAGTGATGAGCACAGAGAGAGAACAAAACAAAACGCCGTTCACGAATTAGAAGCACAAAATGAGGATTTATTAAGGAAAATGTCAGAGAATTTCGATATAAGCCAAGAGGAGACTGGTTTTCCTTTGCTAAAGTAAGGAAACGTTGTTTCCTTTTCTCCTACATTTCCCAGAGGCGCACGTGCGACCCATACGTGCTACGTCATCCGCTGGAACGGCTTCTGGTTTTTACATCCTCTAGAATCAATAAAAAACATTTTAAAAAGCACACAAACTTTAAATTACCAATAATTTTACAAAAAAAACCACTAGATAAGACCCTTATTCATCATCTGGTATCATTTATAGCCATTTGAAACTGCACTGAAACTGTAATTTTGACCGTTTGGAGTCCATTGAAGTACATTATATGGGGGTGAGTAAATTATCAGGAAATTTTCATTTGAAAGTGAACTAATCCTTTAATTCACATCTCTTGAGTCGATTCTATTCAATTCATTTGAATTTTGAGACTTTCGTTCCGCCCTTTTAGCCTTGCCCGATCCACACACACACAAAGCTTGCAATCCACACGCAGCTGAGCCTAAGAAAATCAGCGACCACTAGATGACACTAGCCCCAGTGACATGTGCACATTGCATTGTGTACGGTTTTATGAATGTTACATTGTGTTGGTTTCTTTTTGGTTTGGCTATTCTCCTCTGCCTGTAGAAATATTATAATGATGTTTTATTTATTTATGTTTGTTTTATAACTTAATTTGCCTTAAAACAGAATAGTTTATATTAATTTTGCCAAACAAGAACCTTTTGACAGTACCTTGTTTTTTTTTCCTCTTTTTTCTGTAATTCAAATGGCACATTGTCAGTTATTCTTTCCTTTGTAGTATTATTATTATTTTTTTTTTTTTTTTATTATTATATTATATTATTATTTTTTTTTTTTTTTTTTTTTTTTTTTTTATTAAAGGGCTATTATAGTTGCTAATTTAAGCCATTAGTAATCTCATGTTTATATTAGATTAATTAAACTATTAAATTAACTTAAGCTACTATACTAAACCAATGAGCATTTTATAGGCTATAGTCTATTCCACGCTTAAGTGGACGCATAAAGCTTGCTGGCTAAAGGAATGACAATGAATGTCTAGGGAAAAATAGCCTAGAACGTATTTTATTTGCTTATTACTAAACTTTTTTTTTTTTTTTTTTTGAGTCAGTGTCGCAAAGATGAAGTTTACAATGCTGATTCGCCATCTCCGCAGTACGAGAGAAATGCACCTTTCATGTGACTAAAGGCTGATTTATACTTCTGCGTTGAAACTACACCGTAGGATGTGCGTAGTACGTGCAGGCAACAGCGTAGCCTGATGTGCACCTCTCCAAAATCAAATCTACGCAGACCCCAAGTGCTCCGATTGGTCTGCTACCCCTCCCTCCATATGTATTTGAGTTTCGTGTGTGTTTTTTTGCACTTTAATGTATTTTAATGTTGCACCTTTTTATTTAAAATGAAACAAAATAAAGAACACGTGTCTTATCATTTATAAAACATAGCATTACATCACTATGTTGTCCACGACAAACAGTTGTTCTGCCATGGTATGTTATAAGTCCTTGTGAAGATTGAAAGAATGCTATCTTCTGCTGTTCCGTTGTCTCTTTTTTTGTAGTTTTAAATAAATTATCTGTTCTTTGATATTTATTTGCCACAGTCACAGCTATAATGCTTCTCCAACATACCGCTTCTTCTTCGGCTTTTGTCGTGGTACTGCAGGTTAAACAACAAAATGCCCATGGAAACTGCAGACTAGTGGTTTGCATGTGTACTGCATGTCGACGCAGAAGTATAAATTAAAACCAACACACAACCTACGGCATAGAGGCTACGGCGTATGTCCAACGCAGAAGTATAAATCAGCCTTTACAGTTGCATAGCCTATATAATAAGAGAGTGTTTGTTTTCCATTTGAATCAGTTTTTTTTAAAGTAGACATTTCAAGCTTTCTATAGACAGGCTATATATTTCTTATGTCTTTGAGGTAAGGCCTGAGTTTCTCTTAATTTTTGTTCCTCACTCCAATTTGACCGAGACTTTCTTTATTTTACAAAAGCACAAAGTTTTGCTGATATTGTAAGTGTACACAAATAAAAGTAGACCCTTTACAGTTTCGAATGATCTGTATGACCAAAAATGATGGCGTATGGTTCCGCTGTTCAATCGTATTGGCGCCTCACACGATGATAATAATAATGATAATTACAATTCTTTACATTTATATAGCGCTTTTCTGCTTTTTCTAAGCACTCAAAGCACTCTACATTTGTGAGGGGGTATCTCCTCATCCACCACCTGTGTGCAAAATCCCCCGGATGATGCGATGGCAGCCAAAGTGTGCCAGAACGCCCACCACACATGATGAAGCCAATCAGTAGATATGGGGATTGTTAGGAGGCCATGATGATTGAAGTTTATGCATGTGGCCAAATATTAAAATTTAATGGATTTAAACATTGTATAATCACGCTGTAAAGTGAAACGTCACCAGGCTGTTGGCACCCTCTGCAGGTGTTTGTTTTAATACATAATGTACTTAAGTTGGTTATGTTCATATAAACAAACAAATTCAACATTATATGTGAAAACAAAATGGGAAAGGGAAAGTAACATGGAAATAACTGATGAGGAGTGGAATGGTTGCTGCATATCACAGTGGATATGCACAAACTCACATTCTTGGAGGGAATTTGGTTGGAAATGTTTGATCAGGTTTTTCATTATGCCAAAACAGAAAATTTCTGGCTCCGGGGAGGAGACTAAGTGCTGTAGGCAGTGTGGAAGTGAAGATGCCAGCCATTGGCATATATTCTGGGATTGTCCAGTAATAAAACAATATTGGATAGAGATACACAAAGATATCGAAAATATTCTCAACATGAAAATACCCTTTAACTTTACCAACTTTATTTTGGGTAACACAGACTTCTTACCTGATTATGCAAAGTATCTATTCAGAATTTTAATTATTGCCTGTAAGAAAACAACTATCACCAGGACACTGGCTCCTCCCTGATCCCCCACTCTGGAAAAAAAATGGATAGAATGTGTTAATGAAATCTACCAGATGGAAAGACTAACATTTTCACTCCGCTTGCAGATGAATAGATTTGTAGTCTTATGGTCAAAATGGGTATCCTATGTTAATCAAACACAACATGCAGAAACGTTGTCCTGAAAGTTGCAAAGACAATGGTAATCAAGGGTTGATTTTATTGTACTGTATTTTATGTATCGTTTATTAACAAAATAATTGTGTTATCTTTTGTTTTATATGTATTAGAGATTTGTATTATAGTAATGCACCCTTTGTTTGTGTTCTAATATGTTCTCATTATATTTACAAAAATGAGAATGTTGGGAATGGAGAACCTTGATCTAGATCACAGACTGGAACTGTGACCATGAGGTTATGTAAATCTGGCTATTGTATTGTTCCCAGTGTTTCAAAAATAAAGAATAAAAATAAAAAAAAAGCTGGTTATGTTCATATTATGTATAGGCATATTACATTATGTATTTTAACAGTGTTGTTAAAATACAGTGGGTACGGAAAGTATTCAGACCCCCTTAAATTTTTCACTCTGTTATATTGCAGCCATTTGCTAAAATCATTTAAGTTCATTTTTTTCCTCATTAATGTACACACAGTACCCCATATTGACAGAAAAACACAGAATTGTTGACATTTTTGCACATTTATTAAAAAAGAAAAACTGAAATATCACATGGTCCTAAGTATTCAGACCCTTTGCTCAGTATTTATGAGGAGCACAGTCTTTTTGGGAAAGATGCAACAAGTTTTTCACACCTGGATTTGGGGATCCTCTGCCATTCCTCCTTGCAGATCCTCTCCAGTTCTGTCAGGTTGGATGGTAAACATTGGTGGACAACCATTTTCAGGTCTCCAGAGATGCTCAATTGGGTTTAAGTCAGGGCTCTGGCTGGGCTATTCAAGAACAGTCACGGAGTTGTTGTGAAGCCACTCCTTCATTATTTTAGCTGTGTGCTTAAGGTCATGGTCTTGTTGGAAGGTGAACCTTCGGCCCAGTCTGAGGTCCTGAGCACTCTGGAGAAGGTTTTCGTCCAGGATATCCCTGTACTTGGCCACATTCATCTTTCCCTCGAATGCAACCAGTCGTCCTGTCCCCGCAGCTGAAAAACACCCCCACAGCATGATGCTGCCACCACCATGCTTCACTGTTGGGACTGTATTGGACAGGTGATGAGCAGTGCCCTGGTTTTCTCCACACATACCGCTTAGAATTAAGGCCAAAAAGTACTACCTTGGTCTCATCAGACCAGAGAATCTTATTTCTCTGTTTTTTAGCAAACTCCATGCGGGCTTTCATGTGTCTTGCACTGAGGAGAGGCTTCCGTCGGGCCACTCTGCCATAAAGCCCAGACTTTTGGAGGGCTGCAGTGATGGTTGACTTTCTACAACTTTCTCCCATCTCCCGACTGCATCTCTGGAGCTCAGCCACAGTGATCTTTGGGTTCTTCTTTACCTCTCTCACCAAGGCTCTTCTCCCCCTATAGCTCAGTTTGGCCGGACAGCCAGCTCTAGGAAGGGTTCTGGTCATCCCAAAGGTCTTCCATTTAAGGATTATGGAGGCCACTGTGCTCCTAGGAACCTTAAGTGCAGCAGAAATTTTTTCGTAACCATGGCCAGATCTGTGCCTTTCCACAATTCTGTCTCTGAGCTCTTCAGGCAGTTCCTTTGACCTCATGATTCTCAATTGCTCTGACATGCACTATGAGCTGTAAGGTCTTATGTAGACAGGTGTGTGGCTTTCCTAATCAAGTCCAATCAGTATAATCAAAAACACCTGGAAATGAAGGTGTTAGAACCATCTCAAGGATGATCAGAAGAAAATGGACAGCACCTGAGTTAAATGAGTATCACAGAAAAGGGTCTGAATACTTAGGACCATGTGACATTTCAGTTTTTCTTTTTTAATAAATCTGCAAAAATGTCAACAATTGTGTTTTTCTGTCAATATGGGGTGCTGTGTGTACATTGAGGAAAAAAAAATAACTTAAATGATTTTAGCAAATGGCTGCAGTATATAACAGTGAAAAATTTAAGGGGATATTAATACAACAAACACCCACCATATATATAAAGCTTTAAATTGCTTAAATTTCTATGAATTAAAATAGCCTAACTTAAAAATGTTATCATGACTTTTCATCATATAATTTTTTAGAGAGTGATAACGAGCTGTCTTCATTTTCCATTTCGGAAACCAAGCACCCACTCGCATATCTCTTACAACTGATGTTTTTTTGTTTTTGGTTTCTTTGTTTGAGGAAGGTGCCACTGTCAGGGGAATCAAAAAATAATTACATTATCATTAGGGTTGCCAATTAACTTAAGAAATGGAAAATAAGGGCTAATTGTGATTCTTTCTCTTTTATTATTTAAGAAAATAAGGGACAGAATAAGGTACGATCCAAATATTTGTAATGTACAATAATGTAGGCCTATATCTGACTGCAGTTTAAAAGTTTTCAGAAATAATCATATTTGTTTTGCTTCAGTTTTATGTGCAATATTAAATAAATAAATAAATAAATAAATAATTAACATCATACAAAAAATGCCATCGGCCTGAGTAAATTTTACCATTATAGGATTGTGACTTTACAAGGGTAGTAATTTAGGAGGTGAAAATACTGTGAAATTACAAATGGCATGTAATTTTAAAGCATAACTAAAGGTCAATGAAATGTTAATCAATAAAGCATTTTTTTTAAACAATGGCACTTAAAATTTTGAACTAAAATATTATTTCAACCATATAGCCTGTGAATAAATAAAATGCATACTTTTTAATGAAAGAACACCTAGAGAGTGTACGTTGCTTCTGGTGTTTGTATTTGTACTTCAACATAACAAGGTCCAAGTTTAAGAAAAGCCTACATTGTTTTTTTTTTTTTTTTTTTTTTTTTTCTATTTAACAGCATTATCTTACAATGAAATACGTCTTCCTTCAGGTAGACTGAATGTTTTCCTGACTTGCTAAATGTTGGGCTCATGATCAATAACACTGCGTGAAAAGAGGAATTTCCGGGATAAATCTGACATGGGAAATTTCAGTGAAACTTAAGGTGTACGACCCGTGTATGAAAATTTCCCAGGCAAGTGTGCTGAGTCGCGTACACGACCATACACTTGAGATGCACAGAGATTTCCGGATTCAGGATATTTCTGATTGCACACACTAGATGTGTTCAGAGATTTGCAGTACACCAGCCCTCATAAAAATTAACCATGCTTTTATTATAGTAAAAGTGTATACTATTGCCATTTGTATAACTGCAGTTTTACTACAAATAGGCTAAAAATTAATATTTCTGCTTTTAACTTCTGAATGGTTTGACCAAAAATCACAAATCTGGTCTCTTTAGATTGGGTGGAGCATGCCAAGTCGAACCATATCCATTTTTCCCATGTCGGCCATTTTGAATTTTGTCATAAAATTTTATAATTGACGAAACATTGGCATCTTTGACACTATGCCCTGACGGTACTCAAAAAGTTTGGGTTCAGCGCTACCTTGTGGTCAAAGTTATAATGAAATTTCTAAAAATGCTAATAACTTTTTCAGTCTCATATCTATCATATCGGTTCCTTGGATCATGCTGAGAACATTGATACCAATTTGCCATAATTGACTGAACTTCCTGTCTGCCATTTTGATTTGTTAAAACCTACTTTTTCAAACTCCTCTTAGACCGTCTGTCCGATTTTCACCCAAATTTGATTTCGGATCATCTTCAGACCATGTTGCCAAAAAATTATGGATTTTGTGTCGTTATATGAAATGGTTCTCGTTTAGTGCCTCACTGATTTTGCTTGAAAGATGCCAAACTGCATCTGAGGGCTGTATCTCTGCAAAGCTTTGACATATTTACATCAAACTTTATATATGCCATTGTCACCTCAAATTGACCACGGCACAGCAATTTGGTAAAAGCACCACCTATTGGTCAGGAGTAATAAACCATTCATTAACCATTAATAATTCAATTTCCAAAATGCTAATAACTTTTGATTGCCATTAGCGTATTGTAATGGAAACTGGTCTCAAAATATTCATTGACTCATGCCGACAACATAGATACCAACTATGCCATAGTAAGCCGATCTTCCTGTCCGCCATTTTGATTTGTTAAAATATTACTGTTTTAACTCCTCCTTGACCTTTGGTCCGATTTTCACCAAAATAGAGTCAGATCATCTTCAGACTGTACTGAGAAAATGTTATGTATTTCATGTCGATAGACAAAGCCATTTTTGTACAGTGCTGCTTCAAATTTTAGGCATGGTGCCAAAAGGACATTAAGGCTATATCTTTGCAAAGCTTTGACATAATGACAACAAACTTTGTGTGTACCATTGTCACCTCACACAGAACACACCAAAATGATTTAATTACAGCGCCCCCCTGCATTACACAAAGCAGTGCAGCGCCTGACTTTGAAACTTGCACCGCTCGTGTTAATTTAACAAATTCATAGCCTTTTGAATTTCGTCACATTAAGCTGAACCGCAATTCTGGTCCGTACCCAAATTTAAAACCTCTTGAAATCATAAATAAGACTTTCTTGTACAATTTAAGACTTATGACTTTTTAAGGACCCGCTGGAACTCTGAAGAAGAAACATAGTTATTTCAACAAAAAAACAAAAACAGAAAAAACACCAAATTTGAAAGGAAACCCTCGGAATTCTCCGAATGTCAATTTACGGTTATTCACTGTAAATTATATGTTCTTTTTCCCCACTTCAAAAAACTGTATACTACCGTCAAATTAAATGTCCAATACAGTTTTTAACCGTATATAGTGGGGGAACTTACCGTTAACCATTTAACAGGTTTTTTCTGTAGCATTTTTACAGTCTTGTACCCTTAAATTCAGTTATTTTTTACAGTGTACTGATACTTCTTTGCAGGTGCGATTATTGAAGGAGTGCTTAACTCAAAAGTTATAATTGTTTCCTTTTCATTACAAACAAATAAAGGTGAAATACAGGGATCATGCGTGGGGGGGGGGGGGGGGGGGGGGGGGGGGGGGGGGGGGGGGGGGGGGGGGGGGGGGGGGGGGGTTTTTTTCCAAGTTCTGAAGCTTCTGTTAAAGCAGTGAAGTGATGCCATGCACCACTGTTTGGCGTGTCTGTTCCTTGTGACACCAGCTCTAGACAGCATCTACTTTTATCCCTTAATCAGGCCCTTCAGTCTCCCCCAAAATCAGTCCCCACTAAGGCTTGTCTAATGAATGGTCAATTAGTGTTTATTTTTTTTCTGATGATGCCATCCAATCAGGCATTGTTAATTCAGGAGAGTGCCACATTTGATTTTCCTGTGGTGTGACTGTTGTAATTAAACCGTCTTTGTCCCTTCCACTTTGCTGATGTAGAGTTTCAAAAGGTCTACAACTGCCTGGATATCCGCATAGAAGAGAGGGGAGAGTCCTACTACCAGGACATGATGACAGCTGTGATAAAAGAGTTTGAGGAAAAAGGTACAGCTTGAGGGCTCTTTGACTTCTAATGTTTGTTGTTTTACTGTCTAATAGTAAAAGTCTATGTATATTGATGTATAATGTTTAAAAATATACATTTTAAAGTAGATTTTTTTTTTTTTTTTTTTTTTTTTTTTCAACAGCGTTTCAAATATTAATGAGTTGCTTTATTTCCTGTCTTTTTGTATGTTTAATTGAAACAGGTTTGGGTGGGACGTATAGAAAAGTTAACAGTTTATTTAGGGAACTTTTAAGGGATGACTCTGTCATATAGATGGCCTCTAACCTAACACACATGCATCTGATTTTTTTTTATTTATTTATTTATTTATTTATTTTACTTTTGGGGTGGTCCCACCCCAAACTCACACTATTGGTCAAGTTACTGGGCCACACTTTCGTATTGTAATTCTGTTATGTGGCTGCTGTAGGTGCAGAAATGACATGCTTCACTTTTAATATTTATTTATTGTATATTATTAATTGATTTATTTTTTCATTTTTATTTTATTGCATTGCATGTTTATTTTGATTTATTTTTAATCACTAAATATTTATATATTTTAATTAATTCTGAAGAAATAATTGACAGTTTACGTGGTTGGATTTATTTCTCTAAACAGCTTGTGGAAGGTGTCAGTTATTCTTGCAAACAAGATTTACATGGGCATCACATGAGTTAAAGATCGACTATAAAGTTGTACAGGCAAGGTTGATGGGTGATTTTATTGCTCTAGTGTCACATACTACTGGCTTTACTTCCAAAACAGTTTTTAATTTTTTACACCAGTTAATATACTTGTGTGCTAAATAAAAGTTTTAATTTCTATATATACTCACTCCCAGCTTTTGAATGGTATAGTGTATTTTGTTACACTTGGAGTAAGACTGGAGGAATGATGCTGATAATTTAGCTTTGATCACAGGAATAAATTAAATTTTAAAATACATTCAAATTGAAAGCAGTTATTTAAAATAGTAAAAACATTTCACAATTTTAGCAAATGCAACTTTCTGTATTTTGGATCAAATAAATGCAGGCTTAGTCAGCAGAAGAGAATTCTTTACAAAATCATTAAAAATCTTACTGTTCAAATGTTTTGACTGCTATTGTGTCATGTTGCAATAAATAAATGAACATCACATACCTGGCACATACCTCATATTACTTTTATATCTTATTGCACACAGTCACATCACTGGAGAAAACAATAAAACTATATAGGCTACATAAAAAGGAATATATAGGCCTATATACAAATATTTCACTTAAATCATTAACAAATTAACAAAACGAAATAAAAAAATTGTGCTGAGTTTCGGATAATTGTAATGATGAGTTGCAATGTGAACGATAAGTTCACAGAAAAAAAACGAGATGGCAGAAAGCAGTTTTTTTATTTTACAAAAGATTTACAGTTTTGAATGATGCTTTGCTTCTATCTGTATGATAAACCAGCACTGGTATGACCATAAATTACGGAGTAAGTACAGTTGGAAAAACAAGGCAGTGATCGCGTCAGTGCCTCACACAAATTTATGCTAATTTGACATCGCAGCCTATCCATTATCAAAATAAAAATACAGTTAAAGAAACAGAAAAAGTTACACTGCTGAATTTAAATAGTCCATAGTACAGTATGTGCCATTTAGTGTGACCAGCGCCTCTCTGCTGATATAGCCTATATGTAAAGTATGATGTTTTACATCGATAATGCGAGTGAAGAACAAGGCCTATAGTTTACATAATAAATAGTAGGTTAACATCCAGATACTTTGCGAATATGGAAACATTTGGATTTGTCCAGAATGAGAGAAGTAGGATTCAGTTTAGTTTTTAAATTAATTTGTTTTGGCTTGACGCTTATATTAAGCCTAAATACAACTTTATTGTTGTATTTGTTGTGGAAAGAAGGGAACTAAAATAGCCTAATTGTTTGTAATTTAGGTTTTTTTTTTACCATTATTTTAGCCTACATTATTTCTGAATGTAATAAAATGCAATGTACAGCCTACAAATTTAGTCTGTTCTTTTTCCTTTCAATTTTTAAATCTTTGCTGAAACATTTTTAAATATCTTGAAAACAATTATTCAATGTTTTTATTGCATTGACAGTTTTTTCTTTTGTTTAATACATTAGAACTTTGGTAAATCTATAAAAGATGATGCTTTATTGGCTATGACTAAGAGAGATCATTCAAGACTCTCCTTGCACAAGTTAAAGAAATTAAAAAAAAAAAAAAAATAATAATAATAAAATAAAACTGTATAGCCACTAGATGTCTGCATAGCCTTTTATATAAATATTTATAAGGGCTGTAATATCTAGATGCTGAAACAAGACACAATTTTAATAGTTTCAAATAGTTTTTACTATAGTTTTTATTTGTTTTAATTTTAAAGTTATAATTAAATAAAAGTACTTTATTGCTTTTGACTATATTTACAGTAGGTGGCCAACCAGAACGTGCTTTCTACCGCCATGGGCGGCACGCCACTGCGTCTGCAAAACGCATTTGCAGCGCTTGACCGCTGAGTGACGATTTAACCACAAGTTATCAAGCTATCGCTTCAAAGTGCATTTTCACAAATAGCTGTCAGCTTTGCCTTGCCGATGTTACATTTGATGGCTGCAGTTGGCGAAAAATGAAAAAAAAACACTGTAGGTCTAGATAAAATTTCATATTCACCGATGCAAATTTAGTACTTAAGTTATGTGCATTTCTCATTTAGAACAGATTTAAGCAGGATAAATGGCAAGTGTATGAGCCTGTGCTTATATTTATGCTAAGTATTACACCATATTTCAGATTTGAAACATTTAACAGGTATGCAACATTATTTATATAATATAAATAATGTGTTATATTACCTTAAAGAAATGGTGGTTTACTTTGGAGCATTCTGGATGATCGGAGCATTAAAAACGGTAGCCTTTCAGGCTAGGCTACATACATGGATTCTAAATGTCAATATTCTTCCATTACTTAATATTTGTCACAAATACAATTTTAATTTATATATTAAAATTCCTTAATTTAAACAGCATGCATTTTTTGTCGCACATACTTTGATTCGTTACCTGTCCTTTATTTTGACAAAGAACTACGTGGGGAAAAGATATATGTTCACTAATTAAGAAATTGTTGCATATTTTATGAATTATTTCCTTTATTTTAGTACAACGTTAGGGACTTTATAATTTCGCTCCCATTATTTAGGCCTAACTAAAACAAGAAACGGATAAATTAAACTTGGCACGATTTAGCTAAATCACTGAAACTGAAAAGAAGGGACGGATTAATTAAACGTCCTCTGTTTAAGCTCAAGTTCTCTCATTATAAGTATGCTGATGACTGGTAGCCTACTGTGTAGGTCTATATACTTCTGTGATCTGTTTCAGGCTTTCCGTATCATAACATTTTAGAAATGAATTTATTCTAATAACATTTTAGAAATTGCATTCTCAACGAGAACATCGCGGACATCCAGCCCAGTCAGAAATGCACAGGCAGACTGAAGGACAAATTGTCAAAACTAATTTAAATGTCATATAATGTTCATTGTCACTATTATCTTATTTAAAAATGTCATGTCACTATCTGCTCTGAGAGTGCAAGATTTGGTTGTTTGGTGTGCATGCTGCAGAGTGAGACCCTCAAGAGATGTGTTGAGTGGTTACATCATTTATTCTTATTTGTCTTTTTTTTCTTCATTACAAATCTTGTTTTTATTTTGTCTCATTGCATGTACAAATAATTCACTTTATGCATATGCAAAATGTGAAACTGCAATCTTCTTCACAGTCTATAGCATTTATATTTGTACAATTTGACCTAACCTTGTTCGTATCTTTATTATTATGCGTAAGCGATTTAATTAAAAAAAGAATATGAGAGTAATTAAAACAATGTTTTATGACTGCGACAAGAACACTAATGATCAACAAATAGGAGTGGCAGATCATTTTAAAATGTCTAATAGCCTTCAATTTACAGGTTATAACTGCACCTGTCTCGGATGTAGACTTGTGAAGATTTATTTTAATGCATATCCCATACTGTAGCGTTAACCTAAAATAAATGTGCTCAATTACTATTCATATTTAAGTGTTTCTGCGGAAAGTATTAATGCGCATGCATGACAGGGAGGCGCCCACTTGATCACTTTTTTTTTTTTTTTCTGATAATGAAATAATGGAAAACTGGGGTGCCGTCACATACATAAGAAAAATGTTTACTTTTAAAGGAACCAATTTCAAAACGAAAGGAAATACTCTGATTATATAATGTGAATGAAGGTTGATTTTCTCTCTGAAGGCGCGTCCAGTAGGCTACTAGAAATCTGTAAAAGTTTAAGCATTTATACGCATTTGCATAAATTCTGCTTTCAGAACGGTTCGTAACGGAGAGATGTCACATCCTTAACATTCCTTTTTCCTCTGAAACACAAAAATTAAAATTGAAATAAAATGTATATTTTATGTTTTGTTAATGGTCAACCCTTCTCCATTCTGCAGATAAAGTTGCTTCTGGTTTGTCCATTTTAAATCACAGAAAGTCTACAAAATATATTGTCTCCCAAAAACTTTTTTTTTTCCACCATAACACGTGTATTTCCCAAATCCAAAATAGCCTATAAAACATGTTTTTCATAGACTAATACTTTTCTGATGTCTGGACTCTACTTGGGACTTAGAAAAACATAAAGAAATGGTTCAGAATATTGGTAATGAATACATTCTTTGAGAATTTATATTTCAGGTTTTGACTGCAAATGTCATGTCCTTATTGCTGGAATTGCCCAGTAATGAAACTAAAAATCATTAGGCCTACATGATGTCGCGGGACAGTTTCTTATTACTGCACTATATTTTTACTTTTGTATTGCCAAAACGACTGCAGCGTTGCTGTGTACAATTAAAACAGTGCAAAACTGAAAATAGTACAAAGCAGCAAATAAATTAAGAACAAAAGTTTTTGTCTCTCTGCCAGAAGCGCATCTTTTTCGGTCAGTTTATTTCTCTCTCTCTCAGAGGCACCTCATCTTTCCTGAGAAAAAACAAAACAAAACCGTATTATATTGTACAGTTTGTAATGCCATTGCAAAAATTGCAAAAGCCAAACCGAGGCATTTGTCCTAAAGCAGACACTTTGCTTAAACCTGCTCAGCAAGTTTGAATGCTCATCAGACACTTACTATATGAAAGGGCAAGATAACTACACCCAAACTCCAACCTCCTCCAGCAGGACAGAATTCATTCACACTACTGGTTGCACAGTGTAAAATGGACATGCTCTATCTAAAAGAAAAAAAATGGTCTAACATAAAACGGCGAACTGCAGAATACACACATCTGTATTAATCATTTTATATATTATTTTATTAAAAAAAAATAATAATAAATAAAAAATGCAATTCTGAACCCATGTATTTGAAATCACTGAATAGCTTCTACCACTGGACAGATTAACTTAAGTAACATTGTTTGTGCATGCAAGACAAACGCACTCTTCATTCATCTCACTTAGCAATAGGGTTGGGAATCGTTAGAGATTTTCCAGTTCCGCCTAACGGTTCTGGTTCCAATAAAGAAAAATGCACAATACTCAACTACTTAATGCTCAATACTGTTTATTACTTACTGTCAACTTAATTTAAAGTTTGGCAATGTCAAAATTCAACACATATTACAGTATACAAATTCTCAGGTTCTAATTCCGGTTCCATTTAAATTAACTATTATATGTTTTTACTATTTTACCTTCATTGAATGTAGTGTTGCTTTAAGGTGGTAATTAATGTTGAGTAATGCTAGTCCATCAGTCCGCATGGGCTTGAAAGTTGATGTTTTTTACACCATCAATAACATTTTGCTTTTCAAGCAGGAATAAGCTGGTTGGCCAAATAGTCCCTTGAGGGCTAAGACACTTGTTCATTTCCTTAAATTAATGAAATATAAACTGTTATACTTATAACCATGTATACACACACTCCATAAAGCCCATATTTTACAAATAATAATGCAGTCAGGAGATGGTGTGATGCTATGAGTGGTTTCCACATTTTTAAACATTTAAAATGCATGAAAATAAATATTTTCTATCACTTTGTTTATCACTCTTGACATTACCTGTACACTAAATAATCTAACCCTCATACATACATAACAATAGCAGTCTATTTATTTAGTGGTCCAAGTTGAAGTCAGTATGTATATTAATGACAATATGGGACAAATATAATGTAATTTAGTGGCGGCAGGTGCTGCGCGCTGCTGGTAAATGTACAGTCAGACAAAACGACGTGCACAGTTATCAAAGGCGCGAGCCTGTGCGCGCGTAAAGTCGTGGGAAACGTGTTCGGCAGTTAAAGACACGATGTGGCACATCTGTGGAGTCAAGTCACCTTTATTTATATAATGCTTTATACAAAACAGATTGTGTCAAAGCAACTGAACAACATTAATTAGGAAAACAGTTTCAATAATGCAAAATTACAGTAAAAACAGTTCATCATTGAATTCAGTGACGTCATCATTCAGCTCAGTTCAGTTTAAATAGTATCTGTTCAATCATTTGCAATCAAGTCAACAATATTGCTGTAAATGAAGTGTCCCCAACTGTGCAAGCCATGGGCGACAGTTGCAAGGAACCAAAACTCCATCGGTAACAGAATGGAGAAAAAACCTTGGGAGAAACCAGGCTCAGTCGGGGGGCCAGTTCTCCTCTGGCCAGACGAAACCGGCAGTTCAATCCCAGGCTGCAGCAAAGTCAGATTGTGCAGAAGAATCATCTGTTTCCTGTGGTCTTGTCCCGGTGGTCGGTGGGGCTCATCTAGTTGTCCTGCTCTCCGCTGTCTTTCAGGATACATACTGGATTCGGGTGACTGCAATGACCATCTGATCTGGATACAGACCGGATCTGGTGGCTACGGTGACCTCGGAATAAGAGAGAAACAGATTAATATTAGTGTAGATGCCATTCTTCTAATGATGTAGCAAGTACATCGGGTGTTATGGGAAGTGTTCTCGGTTCCGGTTTACCTAATTAATGCAGCCTAAAATCCTTTAATGGATTTGGATATTAGAAGCATATTAGTGTGTTGTGTAAACCAGGTTAAAGAGATGGGTCTTTAATCTAGATTTAAACTGCAAGAGTGTCTGCCTCCCGAACAATGTTAGGTAGGTTATTCCAGAGTTTAGGCCCTAAATAGGAAAAGGATCTGCCACCCGCAGTTGATCTTGATATTCTAGGTATTATCAAATTGCCAGAGTTTTGCGGACGTGGAGGACTATAATGTAACAAGAGCTCGTTCAAATACTGAGGTGCTAAACCATTCAGGGCTTTATAAGTAATAAGCAAGATTTTAAAATCTAATACAATGTTTGATAGGGAGCCAGTGCAGTGTTGACAGAAAACGGGCTAATATGATCATACTTCGTGGTTCTAGTAAAAACTCTAGCTGCTGCATTTTGGACTAGCTGGAGTTTGTTTATTAAGCGTGCAGAACAACCACCCAATAAAGCATTACAATAATCTAACCTTGAGGTCATAAACGCATGGATTAACATTTCTGCATTTGACATTGAGAGCATAGGCTGTAATTTAGATGTATTTTTGAGATGGAAAATGCAGTTTTACAAATGCTAGAAACGTGACTTTCTAAGGAAAGATTGCTATCAAATAGCACACCTAGGTTCCTAACTGATGACGAAGAATTGACAGATTCTGAGTTTGACAGATTGGAGTGCGCGTCATTGGAAATAATGTGCTCAGTAATTAGAGAGGCAGGGTGGCGTTTCTGTTATTTGGTTTGTGACATCCTTTAGGGCAGGGATAGGCAGCTCCGGTCCTGGAGGGCCACTATCCTGCAGAGTTTAGCTTCAGCCCTCATAAAAACTCTCCTTGCCTGTATCTATCTAGTAATCCCGAAAACACTAATTGCCTTGTTCAGGTGTGTTTAATTAGGGTTGGAGCTAAACTCTGCAGGACAGTGGCCCTCCAGGACCGAAGTTGGCTATCCCTGCTTTAGTGGAAACGCTGAATTGCCAGAACACTGGTGAAAGGCTGCTTACAGCGCTTGGTCACGTGTCGCACAAGAACCGGTTATGGAACCAAAACTTAGAAATTGCTCATGGTTCTGGTTCTTTTCCAGTTTTCGGGTCCCAACCCTACTTAGCAGCAATAAAAAATGTTTCACCATGCAGATAATTTTTGTTTATTATAGTGTTCAAATGCTGATCTTATAAAGGCTTAATATTTTTTTTTATAATGAACTGGACTGCCAGTGAGCACACTGCTTTTTGCTGCTGCTTTTGAGGAATAGCACAGATGATAATAGCACCATTTATTTTTCAACCTCACATTAAAATTATTAATTGAACAAAAACACATTTTTTCTGTAATAATATACAACTTTTTAAAAGTTGTTTCTAATGTGACCCTTCGACTGCGGTGCACTGTCAAATATTGTACAATCCTGATAGTAAATTTCGAACCACTCTCTATCTATTCCATCATGAGTACTTCAACAGTCAAGTACAATCGGAAAAGAGTGATTGAGCAAT
Source organism: Cyprinus carpio (assembly GCF_018340385.1). NCBI lineage: Eukaryota > Metazoa > Chordata > Actinopteri > Cypriniformes > Cyprinidae > Cyprinus > Cyprinus carpio. The sequence goes on along the minus strand of NW_024879397.1, from coordinate 404,657 downwards.
CGCCAATAAAGAAAAAATTAAAAGATTCCACCATCACCAAAGTATACTGTACATACATTTTCAATGGAGGGTCAGAAAGCTCTCAGACTAAATCTAAAATATCTTAAACTGTGTTCCGAAGATGAACGGAGGACTTACAGGTTTGGAACGACATGAGGGTGAGTCATTAATGACGACATTTTCTTTTTTCGGTGAACTAACCCTTTAACTGCCAAGGAAAGGAGAATAATGGTGGAAATGGACACTTAAAGGGGTCATATGATGCTTTTTTTAAAGATCATTATCTTGTGTATTTGGTGTAACTGAATATGTTGACATGCTTTAATGTTCAAAAAACACATTACTTTTCAAATAATGTACATTATTGTAGGTCCTCTATGCCCCACCTTGTTCAAACGCCTTGTTTTCTACAAAGTCCCTTCTTCTGACAAGCGCAATCTGCTCTGATTCGCCAACTGACCCAGTGCATTGTGATTGGCCGAACACCGCAAGCACTCGTCGGAAATGTAACGCCCCTTTCCATAATGACGAGCTTCATCTTTCAAAATAAATGTAAAGACAGTTAATAATGTCCTTAGTTTACCATCAATTCAAGCCCAAAAGGGGAACAGAGTTGTGTGACATGTGTTTGCAGTATACAAGCCATGGACAGTTAAGACTCTGTGATGTGACCCAGTCTCTCTCTCTCTCTCTCTCTCTCTCTCTCTCTCTCTCTCTCTCTCTCTCTCTCTCACAAACACACACACACACACACACAACACGCAAAACTCCGCATTTGAACAGTCAATAGCAAATACTTAAACTAATAACAAAACATACTTACAGTAGCTGATTCAGAAGTGCCAGATTGTCATAGCAAAGTCAGAATTACCTCCTCTCCTAAGTTCACGAAATGATCGTCCATAAAATTAGTTGCTGTTCTGTTGCAAGTAATCTTAAAGCTTCCTAAATGCATCGACTTTCAGAAGGTCAAATAAAGTGCTTTTGCTTTCACCTAGAAACACACAGCATCTCCCTGACATGGCTGCATCAAAACTAACTGCGGTTACTGAAACCACACCGCCTTTCTTTGTGTGAACATTTTGGCGGCATTTCTACGTCACTGGCAGAGTCTTAACTTTTATAAAGAATGTTTCTTTGGTTTTGAGACTTTCAAAGGCCGGGACACACCAAGCCGACTGCAAAGAACTAGCAGTGACGAAAGCCAATCGGACCAAAAAGCTGCGCTGAAACACACCGCACAGACTACAGCCCGATGGCAAACTAACACGTGCTTAGTTTGTGTTTTTCATGCCACAGTTTTAGCCTATTAATCTTGATTTCTCACAACTTATTTATTTTTATTTTTATGGTGTGAGTCACAGTAAATTGTGACGCGAATAGAGTGTCATGAACATGCAGCCTTGTACAGATTGGACCAATGACCAAGGTCAGGATTTTTCATTCAGAAACTTAGAAAGAAATAAAACAAACTAAAAAAAACAATGAACAATTTTTTCTTTTATTAATTTCAAAATTACTATTCAATAAACATAACATGCATTAAGAACCTTTATGTAAATTTATATATATATATTTTTTTTTTTTTACATTTTTGATGCAATTAGGCTGCAGCCTACGACTATCACACATTAGATAATTTTTAAAAAGATTTTCTGATTAAGGATGTTTTAATGTTATATTATAATGTTATTGTTTTATTTCCTTATCTGATCTTAGTTTACAAAACAAAATATAAATTTTAGTCAGTTTGCAAACTGTCTCTTTGCGCCACCTGGTGGTAGTTTTGTGAACAACTTCAACGCTACTGACTTGCAGTTAACACTGTTGCCCTGTGGTGGCAGTACACATGGCGGTAATAGGCATTTTGGTTGGCCACCTACTGTACATGTAACTTGAAGTAATCCAAAAGTAATCAGATTACATTACTTTTATATTATTACTTGGATTAAGTTACTGAATTTTTTTTTTTTTTTTTTTTTTTTTTTGTAACTGTAATTGAATACATTTTAAAAGTAACCCTCTCATTGCTGTTAAAAGCATTGCACATATCTAAATGCTCATATCCATTGGGGGGCAGTGTTGGTTTAAGTTTTTTAATCCCTTGCTCAACCATCCTCTTTCATATTCCTTGCCAATCCCATTCTCTCTCAACAGGGCTGGTGCAGTTGGACGAGGGCAGGAAGATAGTGTTTGCTCCAGGCCAGTCTATTCCCCTGACAATTGTCAAATCGGATGGAGGCTACACTTACGATACCTCCGATCTAGCTGCCATCAAAAACAGGATTTTTGATGAGAAAGCTGACATCATCATCTATGTGACTGACAGTGGCCAGGTGTGTTGGTGAAATCTTGAACACACCCCAGAACACAAACTTTCCCACAGTTACCTGATATGTATGAGGACACATACAGCAGGGGTCAAGGGCACTGAGCAAGATAGAAACACCCCCCAGATGTTTATAAATATTTTAAATAGATTCCTCACCTCAAATATTAATGTGGTCTAGGTCTGGAACGCGGTCTGTTAACGACTCTGTCAACACAGTTTACAATTCTGATCAGTTTACACAAGAAGAAAGACATATTCAATTTTCCATGGCTAAAATTTAATTAAGGATTTATGATAAAGATCTTGATTCAAACTGCAGCAATTTTTTGTTTATTCTGAGAATTGTGTGTTGATGATCAGATAACTAAATGGTTTCTGTCTGTGTGTGTTTTTTTTTATTATTGTTTGTGATGTATGACAGGCAGTGCACTTCCAAGTGGTCTTTGCTGCTGCTCAGCTAATAGGCTGGTATGACCCTAAGGTCATACGGGTAGAACATGCAGGTTTTGGTGTGGTGCTCGGGGAGGACAAGTAAGTGTATTGATCAATATGGAAATCACCTTTGTCTTATTTCCACCAGGGTGACCCATAGGGATGGAACAGCTAGTAATAAAATAAAATGATCAACATGTTTTGATTGATTGAGGCGAGATGCACAGTGTGTAACATAAACAGAAGCAAATTCATTTTGAATAAATAATTATTTTCTGTTGATCAGATTAGATATTTAAAATCCTCTGTGCAACGCAAATAATGTTTTTTTTTTTTTTTTTTTTTACACAAACAATAACTGGAAAACTTCAGGGTTACTGAAAAATAATTACATTCATATGTTCAGAGAGTTATTTTAAATCATAACACAATACTGTTCAAAGTTTTAGGGTTAAGAATTATATTTGATTAAATATACTGTAAAAAAAAAAAAAACAGTAATATTGTGGAACATTATTGTAATTTAACATGTTAATATATTTTAAAATATAATTTATTCCTCTGTTGGCAAAGCTGAATTTTCAGCCACTATCACTTCAGTCTTTAGTGTCACATTATCCTTCAGAAATCATTGTAATATAATTGGTGCTTAGAAACCTTTCTTATCAATGTTGAAAATAGTTGTGCTGTGCTGATTTTTGTGGAAAAAAATACAAAAATACTAGTTTTTGCTGTGATGAAAATACTGTAATAAATAATAATTTATATGTATTTATATTAAATCTCCTTTCCAGGAAAAAGTTTAAGACTCGTTCAGGGGACACGGTTCGTCTAATGGACCTTCTTGAGGAGGGTCTGAAAAGATCCATGGACAAACTGAAGGAGAAGGGGAGAGATAAGGTGAGCCCCTCAAACTTTGACAAAATTAACGCCTTTTTATGGCACCATGAAAGCCTCCGTCCAACTCCCTTGGTGTGCCTGAGTACTCAGTAGATCTCAAATGCAACCAGGGGCCAGCTGTACAAATTACTGAATATATTAATCACAACTCCTTTGCTCTCAGAAATGAAGAACCTCCTAATGCCTAATGCACTTGATTAATAGCTAACAAATAGCGCTGAGAGCTTCTGACAGTAAAGGAGTTTGAAAAATACAATTGTTGTTTCAGACACAAGTATGCAAAGCAAAAGTATTTAGAGATTTAGATGCCCTCAAATAGCCTTTTCTTTGGCACACATATTTTATTATTTATAGATTTTATTATTTGATTATTAAGCGTCAAATAATAGATTTTATGAGTTTATTCTTGACCAAGTATAGAAATATTTAATTTCCCTAAAGTGAATCAGACTTTTGCCAAGTGCCTTATTTGTAAAAATTATGGAAAATAACATATGCTGCATTAAAGTAGGCAGTAAAGATAAAAGGCATGTAATCTCTCCTCCCATGTGCAAATGCAATTTAACGGCCAGCCAAACTCCATCCATAAAGTACAGATGAGTCAGGATTCATCTTAAAGGGATACTCCACCCTAAAATGAAAATTTTGTCATTAATCACTTACACCTATGTCGTTCCAAGCCCGTAAAAGCTTCGTTCGTCTTCAGAACACAATTTAAGATATTTTGGATGAAAACCTGGAGGCTAGTGACTGTCCGATAAGACTGCAAAGTAAAATACACAGTCAAGGTCCAGAAAAGTATGAAAAGCATCATCAGAATAGTCCATCTGCCATCAGTGGTTCAAACGTAACGTTATGAAATGACAACAATACTTTTTGTACATGAATAAAACAAAAATAACTTTATTCAACAATTTGTCTCCTCTGTGTCACTCCGCATAAGCGTAGTGCCATTTTGGCAAATCTGAGCTGTACGCTGGCAGCGTACGCTCTTCTGTGTCAGCCGTGCCACAAGGATACTCAGAATTTAAGTTATTTTAACTTAAAGGGTAACGTCATCGGATACCACATGCACATTTACAAGCAGTTGTAACTGAAATGTGTTGGCAGTGTGTGTACACAACAACCCATCATAAAGATCCACCCAGTCTTTTTTATTTATTTATTTATTTATTTATTTATTTATTTTATTTCATTAAATTATTTCCCCTTTCTCAAATCGAGCCGACCTCAGATTCCTGTCTGTGTGACATCAAACAGAAAGGCCCACTCCACGATTGTTTGATCGACAGATTATCAGTCCACCATTGTTTCAACGCCGGAGCAAATGCAGACAAGAATGTCTCCTAAGCATTTGAGGTGTTGAATGTAATAATGAACATATCAGTCATCATTTACTCCCGACATCTGAGCCGCTGAAGACGCAGTGCATTACATTTGCTTTTGAAAGGAATGCACCCCCGATCTACCTAAATGCGCCTATCTTTGCACGAACCATTCGTGATCCAGCTTCACGTCCAGAAGAAGTGAGTGTTAGGTTTTTTAATGAATCTTTACAAATCGCCTTTCCTAATAACATGCTACTTAGCAAGTTTCACGATAAATGCGACTAAAGTTTACCATCTCTCAGAGAGAGGCACGGAAGAGAGGGGTGGGGCTAGCAGAGCTCATTTGCATTTAAAGCAGCATGCAAGAAAACAGCTTGCTCTGAAAATAGCTGTTTTTGACAGGGTAAAAACACTTGTTTTACACTACCATTGAGAAATTTTAACCAAACTGAATGTTCATTAAGACCCTAAAGAATCATATCAACTTGTGGAAAATGGGCATCCGATTACCCCTTTAAAAATGAGTGATGTCAATTGATTAAAAAAATTAACTAATCATATTTTTTTCCCCCTGAAATCGTGATTAATCACAATTAATCCCACCTAACTTTAAAGTTTTTAAATATACTTTTACATTGCAATACTTTCACATTAAATTGTCAAATTAATGTACAAACAACATAAAGACAGTATATTTTTAATATTTGTTTAATGGCATCTTTTTTATGACTGAAGGTCAGTATCACTGATACAATACTATAAAATAGTATTGTACAATATAAAATATAAATTTTATTTATAAAATTTAACCATATTTAACCATTCAACATTCAAGTATAATTGAGATCTATCAATTTTAACATTTTATTAGACTTTAAAGAGCAGGTCATATGGTATTTTAAAGTGTCCCAATATTGTATTGGAGTCCCCTACATCAGGTTTAAATTAAATGCATCTAAGGTCAGAGAACATTGTAATTTTCTCAGAATATACATTTAATATTAGAGTCATTTGCCAATGATTAGGAAATGATTTGTTTCAAGCAAGTTCGGAGCAAGCCCCTCCCTTCCTCAAGCCTACTCTGCTCTGATTGGTCAGCTGGCCAAACCTGTTGTGATTGGCACAGAGATGAGTCCTTGAGCCAGTTAGCCAGCGCTACCATTGGCAAAGCACCTTTACATAAAACAATAATATAGTCAATCCGTTCTTATAATGACATAAAATACAAAAAAAAAAAATATGCAAGCGATTCGTGCCCACAGCTAAAGTTTAGCTGCTAAACTGTGAACACTAGGTGGATACGTTAGCCGAGTGCTAACGTGACTAACTGATAAAACAATACAGTTTGTAAACCAAAATATGTCTACTGTAATTTTTGAAGAACGACAGACAAAAGACGCTTGGTCTTAACTTTTAATCAGAACGCAGAACAGTTGTATTACAGGAGCACCAGCCGAAATCACTCATCTCTCCTGCATTAACCCTGTAACTGCCAGTGTAGCACAATAAACAGCAATTTCACAATTTTTATAAAGTCTGTGTGCTACACTACATTCTTTATTATTAAACAAAGTAATTAGAACAACGTCAGTCTACAATACATCGACATATTCTTAGGTTCCACTGCGAATTTTTAGAACTACTTCAGTACGACAGTAATATCGTGCTTTACCTGGAAACCTAAAAAGCTGCACTAGGTATACATCACATATTGGCACAAAAAAAAATTATATTTTGAGCACTCAATTGAAAATGTACACCTAACGTATCAATCGTACTACTTACAGGTCGTGGTTCAGAGAGCTTGTTAGTCCAAATTAAGAAGATTAGAAGCCAACGAAGATAAAAGCCCAGATTACATTTACATTTACATTTACATTTAATCATTTAGCAGACGCTTTTATCCAAAGCGACTTACAAATGAGAACAGTAGAAACAATCAGATCAACAAGAAAACAACAACGGTATACAAGTGCTATGACAAGCCTCAGTTAGTCTAGTACAGAACACGTAGCCAGGGTTTTTTTTTTTTTTTTTTTTTTTGGAATATGATAGAAAAGAAAAAGGAAAAAAGTAAGTACTAGTATTAGTTGGTTAAGTGCAGGCGAAAAAGATGAGTCTTTAGATGTTTTTTGTGAAAATGAGTAAAGACTCAGCTGTTCGAATTGAGATCGGGAGGTCATTCCACCAGCTGGGAGCAGTCCAGGAAAAAGTCAGTGAGAGTGATTTTGAACCTCTTTGGGATGGCAACACAAGGCGTCATTCACTTGCAGAGCGCAAACTTCTGGAGGGTGCATAAGATTGAACTAGTGAGTTTGGGTAAGTTGGCGCCGTGCCAGTGGTCGTTTTGTAGGCAAGTATCAGTACCTTGAATTTGATGCGAGCAGCTACTGGTAGCCAGTGTAACCTGATGAGGAGAGGAGGAAGAGTAACATGGGCTGTATTCGGCTCATTGAAGACAACCCTCGCTGCTGCATTCTGGATCAGTTGTAGAGGCTTGATAGTACATGCAGGTAGGCCCGCCAGGAGAGCATTGCAACAGTCCAGTCTGGAGAGAACAAGAGCTTGGACAAGAAGTTGGGTGGATTGCTCTGACAGAAAGGGTCTAATCTTCCTAATGTTGAATAAGGCAAATCTACAGGACCGGGTTGTTGTAGCAATATGTTCTGTGAAGCTTAAATGATGATCCATCACAACTCCTAGGTTTCTGGCTGTCCTGGAAGGAGTTATGGTTGACAAACCCAGCTGTATAGAGAAGTTGTGATGAAACGATGGGTTAGCTGGAACCACCAGCAGTTCAGTCTTAGTAAGGTTGAGCTGAAGGTGATGGTCATTCATCCAGCTAGAAATGTCACTCAGACAGGCTGAAAATGCGAGCAACTACCGCTCGGGTCATCTGGTTGGAATGAGAAGTAGAGTTGAGTGTCATCAGCGTAGCAGTGATAGGAAAAAAAGCCATGCTTCTGAATGACAGATCCTAATGACGTCATGTAGATGGAGAAGAGAAGCGGTCCAAGTACTGAGCCTTGAGGAACCCCAGTAGCAAGTTGTTGTGGTTTAGAAACTTCACCCCTCCAAGACACCATGAAGGATCTATCAGACAGGTAGGAGTTAAGCCACTGGAGTGCGGTTCCAGAGATGCCCATCTTTCTGAGGGTGGATAGGAGAATCTGGTGATTAACAGTGTCAAAAGCAGCAGACAGGTCCCAGCAAAATGAGTACTGAGGATTTTGAAGCTGCTCTTGCCAGTCGCAGGGCTTCAGTAACCGAGAGCAGGGCAGTCTCAGTTGAGTGGCCACTTTTGAAGCCAGATTGGATTGCTGTCCAGGAGGTTTGTTCTGTACAAGAAACATAGAGAGCTGGTTGAACACAGCTCGTTCGAGTGTCTTTGCAATGAATGGAAGAAGGGGATACCGGTCTGTAGTTTTCTAGAGGTGCTGGATTTAGAGATGGCTTTCTTCAGCAGTGGGCTTACCCGAGCCTGCTTAAACGCTGAGGGAAATGTTCCAGAGTGAAGAGAGGAGTTGATAATGTGAGTAAGTGGTAAGGTATGACTGAAGAAGAAATCGCTTGAAGGAGGTGAGTGGGGATCGGATCCAGTGGGCAAGTAGTAGGATGACTGGACAGGATAAGTTTGGAAACGTCCGTCTCTGAGAGTGGAGAGAAGGAGAAGAACGAGTGAGCATTAGTCGTTGTGAAGTTATCCTCAGTCTGCGGTGTGGAGAATTGGTCACTGATGGTTCTTGTCTTATTTGTGAAGAAAACTGCAAAGTCATCAGCTGTAAGAGTCGATTGAGGAGGAGGTGGAGGCAGATTAAGAAGAGAAGAGAAGGTTTTGAAAAGTGTCCGAGCGTCACAACAGTTGTTAATCTTGTCGTGGTAATATGATGTTTTAGCAGTGAAGACGTTTGCAGAGAAGGAAGAGAGGAGAGACTGATACACACTGAGGTCGGTAGAGTTTCTTGATTTAAGCCATTTCCTCTCTGCAGCCCTGAGTTTAGAGCGATGTTCACGGAGTACATCGGACAGCCAGGGGGCAGATGGGGTGGTGCGTGCTGGTCTAGACGACAGTGGGCAAAAGTTGTCCAAGCAAGAGGTCAGAGTGGAACAAAAAAGTGTCCGTAGCACTGTTCGTGTCCAGAGCTGAAAACTGCGAGAGTGAAGGAAGTGAGGATGCAACCACAGAGGATAGGCGAGATGGAGAGAGTGAGCGTAGGTTCCGTCGAAAGGTGACCCGCGTTGGAGCGTGTGCCACTTCAGGAGTAAGTGCTAGATTAGCAGTAATGAGGAAGTGGTCTGAGGTGTGCAGTGGAGCAACTAAAGTGTTGTCCACTGAGCAACAGCGCGTGTAGATGAGGTCCAGTTGGTTGCCCGATTTGTGAGTTGCTGTAGTAGAGACTCGCTTGAGATCAAATGAGGCGAGCAGAGTGTTGAAGTCAGCAGCCTGGGGTTTATCTAGGTGGATGTTGAAGTCACCAAGCAGTACCAGAGGAGTACCATCTTCAGGATAGTTTGATAGCAGCACGTCCAACTCCTCCAAGAAGTTTCCCAATTGACCTGGGGGACGATAAATGACCACAAAGTGGATTTTAACAGGGTGGGTTACAGTAACAGCATGTGATTCAAATGAACCGTGACCTGTAGGTTGTGGTTGAAGATCAAATTTCCAATCTTTCGATATAAGGAGACCAGTACCTCCACCCCTCCCAGTCGTACGAGGGGTGTGGGAACAAGTGAAATGAGTGGAGAGGGCTGCGGGAGTGGCAGTGTCCTCAGGTTTGATCCAGGTCTCAGTCAGTGCCATGAGGCTGAGACCAGAATGAATGGCAATAGAAGAAATGAAGTCTGCTTTGTTAACAGCGGACTGGCAGTTCCAGAGACCAACTGGAATAGAGAGTGTTGGAGTAGAGGTCAGAGGGTCAGGCAGGCCTTCCTTTGACATACATAGCGTGCTCTCCGAGTGTTAGTAGTGATAGTAGAGATCTGAAGGCACATAGTGACTACAAGTGACCTAAATAAGTATTTGAGGACGAGCTGTACAAAAATTGAAGGGGAGAAAAGCAATACTCAAGTGCCCTGTCGGTGTCCTTGCTCGGTGGAGTCGCGCAGTGTCAGATTAGAGATTAGGACAGATAAGTGAAGCAGTTCTTGATAAAATGACAAGCAAACAACAAAAGGCTCGAATTGTATTTCTGTGGTATCCTTGAACACCGCGTCTTCTCAAAATGATGTAAACGCACTAATAGCAAAAGTGTTTGTGGGCAGATCAGACTCTGTTCGAATTACGCGGGCAGGCGGGGATTATGCAAATGTGTTACCCAGTGACGTACACCGGTAACAGGCAAAAGAGTCGAAAATATAACGACTCGTTACGGCGATTCAGAACCGACTCTCTCTTTTGGGAGACAATATCTTTATTTATCATGCACTTTTTTGATTAACAACTTTGCAAATTGTTTTCATTTAAGGATAGCTACGTTATAAACTGCAAAAGAGAGATTTTTCAAAAACCCATATGACCTGCTCTTTAAAAAAAAAAAAAAAAAACTTCTAATTTAAGTGAACTTAAAACAATCTTTACATAAACCGATTATAATACATGTCATATTTACCTGTGCCCTTCAGCCGAAATTGAAGTCATCAAACAGTAAATTCTAAATTAAATATAGATTAATCCTTAAAGCTATAAAAGTTATTTCTTTTTATCTTTTTCCTTTTGATTAACAGACACCGGGTTATTAGGATGTTTTGGCTGGTATTTCTTTAAGAGCTGCCACTGCTGAACATGACGCGGATCTGACATGCATTGTATTTTCAATCAACTTTCTTTACCTTTTCTGACCCACTTCAGGTCTTAAAGTCTTTACCAATGAACTGACGAGTTGAATCGGGTGTGTTAAATGAGGGAGATAGTGCTGGGATGCTCCAGGACAATTCTGAAAACCATTTCAGAGACATGTTCTTATAATGTAGCGATTCAGTATCAATTAATAAAAGTCGCTTGGCAGTGCTGACAAGTTTATGATCTTCTGAATGTTACTTTTTGCACAGCGTGATCTCAGATCTGTGTGCCAGCGGCGCGCGCGCGAATTAAAGCAGTGCATTAACGGTGATTAAACTGAACGATTTTAATGCATTGGACTTGTCTCACACACACACACATACAATGGTGTTTAGTACAGTCACACTGTATATCTGTTATTCAGTAAACTTTTGAATAACAGATATACAGTGTGAGAACTGAAGAAGTGGAGCGTGCGCAAGAGAAAGTACTTCTATCAGTGTGATTCCGCCTATCCCGCTTTCACTAACTTTAAGTTAATCAACAACGAATTGTGACTGCTGGGAAAAACGGAACATCTGGTCACCTTATCCCTACCCCTTCGGGTGCTGAGGCCATTGTTTCAGATCACTAGTTCACGTTTTGGTAGCCATCCACTGCAGCTGCCATACTGAGACTAGATATGCAAACATCCCTTATCCGATTGCAGTCTAATGACAGGGACGCACATTTTGAAGGACAAGTCAGTAGCCTATAGGATTTATTTTGAATGTCCGGTAGACCTCAAATAACATTATAGTCCCATCTCATCTTGTTAACAAAGACGCGGCAATTTTGTCATAGTTTTTAATCACCAGTTTTAGCTCGTCAACGTCTTGTCTTAGTTGAAAAATGTTCGTTAACAATTATTTTTCAGCGTTGTCTTCGTTGACGAAATTAACATTGTTATGAGCACAGTACCTTTTCCGCGCTTGTTAGACTCTAGGCACTGAGGTGAATTAAATAATTTTTTAACACGTTAAACAGAAAAAAATTATCGCCATGCACTAATTTTGACATCACTATTAAAAATACATGTAAATAGTAAGAAATAAAATAAGAACAAAGAAATAAATGATAATAGCACAAACAAAAACAATAACAAGATACAAATTTAATTAACAGTACTTTAATTTTTTCAGGTAGGTCTAACTATAATATTTAGGTACAGAGTTATTACAGAAACTGAATAATCTATTCAACTGTAAAATAACACTGTATAGTCTGCACTGTATAAATAAACAGTAATGACATACAGCAGCAGGTTTTATTTAGGCTGCTATCTCTTTAAGACAGGTGGGCAGACTTTTTAGACCAGAGAGCCACATCAAGTTTTGCAAACCAATTGAAGGGCTGCATGCCAAATCCTTGATGATAGAACTTTTATTTACAGTGAAGGTATTTATGGAACATATATTATCTGACAGAAACATTTGTCACATTAACACAGCCAGTCTGTGTCTTGTAATTCGAGGAAGTCATCAGTTTTGCCAATTGTATTGAGGAACGTTGCTGTCTCACCTTTTAGTGAAAGTGAAGTAACACAGCCAACTATGGTGACCCATACTCAGAATTTGTGCTCTGCATTTAACCTATCCAAAGTGTGCACACACAGCAGTGAACACACACACACCGTGAACACACACCTGGAGCAGTGGGCAGCCATTTATGCTGTATAGTTTTTGACCGTATAAAGTTGACAAGTTTCACAACCACTTTGACAACATTTTCTAGCTTCAAGGCTTCCTGGTGTACAATGCAGTGAAGAAATATCAGTTCAGGGTTTTGTCTTTTACATTGTCTTGTAACATTTTTAACAGTCCAGTGTTTTTACCGGTTAGATTCGGCGATCCATCTATTGTGATGCTTGTCAGCAGACGGACACACTATCATACAAATCCACACCCCTGGTTGTTCCCATCATTGATTCCATCCCAAGGAGTTATTTTATTACTCTGACAAAAATCTAAATTTGAGCAGTGTCTATGATTACTATCAGTACTTTCATCAAGTGCAATAGAAAAAAGACTGAAGCCATCTACAATTACTTCCATGTGCCTGGTAATTGTTCTCTGCGATAAGCTAATTTTCTCAAACTGACTTTAAGAACCAGGATAAAGTATGTCAGCAGTCTCCACCCTACAGTCTTTCAGAAATTCCCCATCTGAAAAAGGCTTGCTGTGCTTTGCAATTTTATGTGCAACTACATAACTAGCTTTCATTACAGATTCTTGAATAGAGCATTGTTTCATAAATGTATTTTGCTGGGCTTTTAAGTTTGTGGCAAGTTTTAAAGCCTTGCTTGCCTTTTCTGCAGGTGGCAGGTTGACAGCATAATTCAAATGCTTGCTTGAAAATTTATGACTAAGGTTGTAGTCTTTAAAAACTGCAATACTTTATTTGGCATATTAGGCCATGTCTACACATACACGGGTATTTTTATAAAGAGAGTTTTCCATTCTTCCGCTTAAAAAAAAAAAATCTCTGTCCACATGAAAACGCAAACGCATGCTATGAACAGACCTGCCAACCTGTATGCATTTTGCATATCGGCTACTCATTTTGACCTCAAAGTACGCTGGTACGATTTGTCACTTTAAACAACGCAAAAATCTAGTGACGCCTCTGTCCACGCACAGTATTCAAAACAAGCAACAGAAAAAGATTTCAACCAATCAGAGTTTTTTTTTCTTTTTTTTTTTGCATTTAAATAATTTCTGCGTTTTATTTATCTCCTAGTAGCCTATAGTTTATAGTTTCAGTTCAAAGCAGGTCACGCTCTCCCTGACAGATGCAGATGCTCTGACAGAAAGGCTGCGTGTGAGGCTGACAGAGACGCGCTGTTTAATGTGTTTGAGATGTGTTGTTTTCCTTTATGCATAACTTACATTTCACAGGTAAATTCTCTATCTGTAAATGTTGGAAAAGCCATGGAAAATTTCCCTTTTTCTGTCAGAAGTGCATGAGCTTTTGCTTTGCGATTCTCCGCTAAACTCCACAGACTTCATTAAGAATGAGTGCCACAGGCAGGGCTCAATGAAATAGGAGTGCAATAACTCTGACTAAAATAAAAATTTTGCTGAAATATTTGTAGTTAGACAATAAATGTGACATAAGTCGTGGCCTAGTGGTTAGAGAGTTTGACTCCACAACCTAAGGTTGTGGGTTCGAGTCTCGGGCCAGCAACACCACGCTGAGGTGCCCTTGATCAAGGCACCGAACCCCCAACTGCTCCCTGGGCGCCGCAGCATAAATGTGGCTAAGGTTCAGAGTTCAGTGGTGCATGGCTAACCGTCCAAAGCACTTCATGAGAATAGGAGTAAGTGCAACTGGAGGGTAGTCATTGAAGCAGGATGGAAACGGCTTCTTCGGAACTTCCATGCAAGTAGTAATTTTTTGCTCCTTGAGTAATCAGGACATACTTGGTAACTTATTTTTGTAAGGGTGGCAAAATGTCTTGCCTGTTCTAACTTTTTGAAACTGTATGTTGCAGGTTCTGACCCCAGAGGACCTGGTGAAGGCTCAGCGTGCTGTAGCTTTTGGATGCATTAAATATGCAGACCTTTCACACAACCGCATCAATGACTATGTTTTTTCCTTCGACAAGATGCTGGATGACAGGGGAAACACTGCGGCCTATCTTCTCTATGCCTTTACACGCATCAGGTATACCCTCAAGGCTATAGATATCTTCATCCACATCAAATGAGCCCTGCTATATATTGATCTGTGTCACTGATGTAAATTTTTTGTCCTGTCTATTTTATTCCAAAATATAAAAGATTTTAGTTCATAATAAGATTTTAGTTTAAACCAAAATATCAAAACCAAAACAGAGAAAAAAACAAATATAAAAAATACATACCTCCTCCATTATTTCTTATTATGGACACTTATGTAGGGCTGGTTATTGACACAAATTTAACAATTTGATTACATTATGATCCACAAACTCTGATTTGATTCAAATTTGTTGATTTGATTCATTTGGATATGTATCCGGTTCAGTACACATCAGTGTTTCTTGAGGAAAATTAAATAATTCTCTATGGCTGCACCGTGGGTGGAAACGTGTAGATTAAGGGGTGGTGATATTATATTAAGATCCCCTTTTCGTCATGGGGGAGCGAAATCTGACGTGCCTAGTTTTTCACAAGCTTGCAGAGAAAAGCTTAGGAAAAAAATAATTACTGGGTTACCGGCACCGGATTATAGCGCTTAAACACGGAAAAAGTCAGTTTTCATATGTCACATTTAATAATAATCAACAATTGTATAGGCCTACATGTTGCATAGAAACATTTAAATTTGACATAAGCAATTTTTTGTTTTTTATATTTAATGAACAAATAATGTTTCTGCTCCAATTTGTTGTTGAAATATAAACATTTAAACAGTGTCTGTCATAACTTTAATGACATATTTATTCAAACATATATTAAATAACCGACACTGAATGGTAATTTTATGTCCTATAATATCTGTATTACAGTATTGACCTATCCTCACCTGTATGTATATGGGACTCAGGATTTTTGTGTTTGTGTGCGAATGAATGCATGCATCTATTTTGCAGTCATTGTGTGTTTTTCTGGCTGAAATGTGTACGTTTGTGACAGATAAACTTCTGTTGTCATCTTAGTGGATGCTCAGCACAAGTGCCCTTTTATTTTTACTCTATGACCTTGTGTTTGCTGCACTCAAGACTAGAGGTCAACCGATATATCGGTCGGCCGATATATCGGGCCGATATTTGTCATTTTTTAATATATCGGCATCGGCCGATATCCGTGTTTAGTAGCGCCGATTTAAATTCAGGCACGTCGGCGGGCAGCCCCGTGTTATTGGTGCGGTGGAAAGTGCTGCTGCCGCATGTGTAGGACCCCAAGCCAAAACTTTAGGAAGATTCAACAACAGTCCTGGGAGATAAAGGTAGTCAGAGAATTTCACTCTGTAAATGAGGTGGAGTAGGTGGCAGCTCTCACAAACACTGCAGCGTGATTGAGGGCTACGTTACTCCGCCCCGCTCACAGACAGCACCGTGCTCGGAGAGACAGCTGTCCTGGAGCAGTCCAGAACGTGAATGACATTTGTTCGGAAGCATGGTTTGATGCAGACAATAGCCAGGTTTCCATCCAACTCATTTGCATTTATGGATGTCAATATTTGATCATTTCCATGATCGATCGTCGTTTAAATTAACAATCAATGAATAAGCTTAATGCTGCAAAATGCGTCTGCAGCAGTAGGCCTGGGACGGTATTGAATTTTTCTTACCGCGGTTGAAAAGCAATAAATTCCCGCGGTATTGCGGGTTTTTTTTAACATTTAGAACATGAACATTTAGAACAGAAATGGAATGATGTCTGAAATAAAAATTCTGCAAAACGAAATAATAGGCGAGGTTACCCTAGCCTTCATATTTTTTGGGGGGCGATATCAGATCTGATCGCAATTCACAACAGAGATCTGAAGATAGAGCATCATAAAGCATCATAAAGACAAACAAACACATTTTTTATTTATCGTATTGATCAGTAATAGATATTAATTTGCATGTTTATTTTCCATATTTTTACCTTCAGATTAGGCTACAGTCGTCGTCATCAAACAATCACTTAAACTATAACGACTTTTGCGCACACAGAGGCTAAGCAATTGAGCATAAGGAACACGTTTATTTAACATTTATTATTTCACATTTAGAATAAGAACATTTAGAACAGAAATTATGTCTGAAAAAAAAGTGCTGGCAAAACGAAAGGCGCTATGGTTTACATCCCAGCCTTCATATTTTTTGCTAGAAAAACTAACAATATTGTGGTTGTTTTTTACTTATAAATAAGATAAATATAAATAATATTTATAAATAAGATAAATATAAATAATATTTATAAGTTAAAAAAACAATGACGGTATTGTGAGCAGCGGCACTTTGTTAAATTAAATAGCATTCGTTAAATTGTAGCCTTGAACCACACTGAGACCAAAGCGCACACGAGATATAGGCTAAGTTAATATAAATATGTAAAAATATATAATATAAATAATATTTATATATATTATAGATTTTTAAATATTTATATTAATTTAGCCTATATGTCTACATATTTATATATTATACATATAAATGCCATGTTTCGATGGAATAGTAGTTTAAATGCGCAATTGTCGGCTGCGCAACCACGTGAGAGAATTGTGTTTAAGCAGAATAAGCACGTGCGATTAAAAACTGAGGTCCTGCTTTTTTTGGCTTTCTCATGAGTCATCCGCCTGTATTTTATGCTTTAGTAAAATGAAATGAAATTCAATATATAGGCTACAAGACATTACACAGGTACTCTAGGCCTAATAGTAAATACAAATGGAATGCTATTAGCCTATTAGAGGTGCATAGATAAATTTTTTAATCTAGATTAATCTCACTGTAATCTTGGAATTAATCTAGATTATAATGGCTCATTTGACTTCTGCCGAAGGCATACAGATGTGCAGGTTAAAGGTTTTTTTTTTTTTTTTTTGTGCGGTGATGACGGTTACAGGTTTAGACCATAGACTGTAAAAATCCCTCCGGTTTCATGCCTTTCCTGCTTTTGAAAAGCTTTGTCCTATCTTTAATGTGCTGTTCAAAATAATTGGTAACAGAAAATCATATTTGGAAGAGGTAAAAGTGGAAATCAGTCTTAGTGACAGGAGCACAGCCAAAAAAAATGGCAGTGGCAGCAGTTGGTGGTGATTTCACAACTTGGTTCTTCAAAATACATTGAATTGAATCTGATCATCTATTGCTCTGGCAGAATGGACTTTTAGAAACGAATGGACTTTTTTTTTTTTTTTTTTTTATTTTATATTTTATCATGTTTTTCTTTCCTTTGTCCACTTAAAATTTTTGTTTTGCCATTTCCATTAGTCTTATCATGTGTTGAGCTCAATAATAGACCATTAAAGGAATGGCTTGCTTTAAAATTAGAATTATGATGTCATCATTGTTCTTCTAAACCCATTCATTTCTTTGAAAACAAAAGAAAATCTGAAGAAAGTTCTATCTGCTTTTTCTCATACTGTAGAAACATACAGTGACTGGTGGCTGTCAAGATTCATAACAAAAACGTATAATAAAAAATTATTCATAAAACTTAGGAGCTGTTTTCCATGTTTTTATGAAGCCATTTCTAAACAACCAATTAAATTAAATTATTCACTGAAAACCCTATTCCACCTTGCCTCTGAAATTGCATTTGCATATGGCAGTATAATTATCATTGATGACTAAGTAAAAAAACAAAAAAACAATTGCTTACGGAAATAAAAACTAGCATAACTACGAAAAAATTAAACTAATATACAGTTTGATGGCATCAAGTCTAATTAAATAAAAAAGTGTTAAGCAACGATATATAGTAAGCACATTAACTTTAGAAGCTCTAAAATATTAAAACTGAGAAAAGACACTGAAACTAAAAAAAAAAAAAGACTAAAACAATGAATGTCCAAAAACTAAATTAAAATGATAAAATGCAAATAACAGAAAAAAAAAGAAAAAAAATTAATTGTTTAATACTAAAGTTTCATATTCAAGGTTTGCTCTCACTAATCTCAATTTGATTTTCAACCGAACAATGTGTCTAGTTTCACCATGCGGAAATGAGATTCATAATATGTACAATAACACCCATTCTTCTTCCATTTCTCTCCAGGTCTATAGCTAGACTGGCTAACATCCAGGAGGCCACTTTGCGCACAGCAGTCGAGACCACAGAGGTCCTACTGGACCATGAGAAAGAGTGGAAACTGGGTAAATGCATCCTGCGCTTCCCTGAGATTCTGCAAAAGATCACAGATGACCTGTTGCTTCACACATTGTGTGACTACCTCTACGAGCTGGCCACTACCTTCACAGAGTTCTACGACAGCTGCTACTGTGTGGAGAAGGATCGGCAGACAGGTGGGTCCCTCTAATGAAGAAAGAAAAACATGCTCAGTACCCAAAATTTTAATGGTTAATGGATAAATAACAGACCTGCCCACCTGTACGCATTTTGAAAAATTAAAGATAACAAAAAACTCCAAGTAGGGCTCGCTGCAGCCTGTGGTGGACATCCAACCCCGCCCACATCCAAGAGTGATGTCGGAAGTCACACCCATATCAAATAAGTCACCTTGTAATTCCCCATCACCGTATGGGAAACCCGGAAGTACGTGGTAACAATTTAGGGCAATTTTGGTGATCTTAATAAAATAATGTTGTTCTTCGTTTTACTTCAGGGCTTGTTCATCAAATTGATAGGAAATGTGTCCAGGTTCTCCACATACTTAAAGATGAATAAAAAAAGACATCCATTGCTTCATTGGGTATTTTTCTATTTATTATTTAAAAACATTTTTTTTTTTTTTTACAAAAATATACACTACCTGTTAAAAGTTTTCGAACAGTAAGATTTGTATTGTTTTTTTAAAGAATTCTCTTCTGGTCACCAAGCCGACATTTATTTGATCCAAAGTACAGCAAAAGCAGTAATATTGTGAAATATTTTAACTATTAAACCCTTGTATGGTGTTTGGATCTGTGGGACCTGTTTTCACTTTTTATCAAAAGAAAAATTATACTATTAATTATTTTTTTTTTTAACTCAGACTCATTGGCCTTGGCTCATTTTCTGTGAAGAAAATTTATCAGAACAAATTTTCAGTGACCACTCACTATAACACCCCCCCCCCCCCCCCCCCCCAAAACAGAATTAAAAACCCAAAACTGCAGCGTGTCCACCAGACCCACGAACATAGGCTGAGTAACAAAAATATGAACATCACACAAGGGTTAAATTAACCAATTTCTATTTGAATACATTTTAAAATGTAAATCATTCCTGCGATCAAAGCTGAATTTCAGCATCATTACTCCAGTCTTCAGTGTCACATGATCCTTCAGAAATCATTCTAATATGCTGCTCAAGAAACATGTATTATTATTATTATTATTATTATTATTATTATTACTATCATCAATATTTAAAACAGTTGAGAACAGTTTTTTCTTTTTTTTTTACAAGATTATTTGACGAATAGAAGAAAGTTGAATAGAAAGATCCAAAGATCAGCATTTATCTTAAAAAGCTTTTGTAACATTATACACTATACCATTCAAAAGTCAGTATTTTTGGGGGGGGCGGGAGGGGGTTTGGGGGGGTTACAGAAATTAGTAATTTTATTTAACAAGGATGCTTTAAATTGATCAAATGAAAAAGACAAAATATTTTAAAGGATTTCTAATTCAGATAAATGCTGTTCTTGGGAAGTCATGGCCTAGTGGTTAGAGAGTTACACTCCTAACCCTAAGGTTGTGGGTTCTCTATTGCCGGTCTCTGGCCGGCAATACCACGACTGAGGTGCCCTTGAGCAAGGCACGGAACCCCCAACTGCTCCCCGGGCGCCGCAGCATAAATGGCTGCCCACTGCTCCGGGTGTGTGTTCACGGTGTGTGTGTGTTCACTGCTGTGTGTGTGCACTTTGGATGGGTTAAATGCAGAGCACCAATTCTGAATATGGGTCACTGTACTTGGCTGTATGTCACTTCTTTTGAACTTTCGTTCATCAAAGAAATTTATTTTGAGCAGCAAATCAGAATGTTAGAATGATTTCTGAATGATCATGTGATTGGAGTAATGATGCTAAAAAATCACCTTTGAAATCACAGGATAAATTACATTTTAAAATACATTCAAATAGAAAAATTTAAATAGTACAAATATTTCAAAAATGTACTGTTTTTGCTGTATTTTGGATCTAATAAATGCAGGCTTGGTGAGCAGAAAAGACTTACAAAAAAAAAAAAAAAACATTACAAATCTTTGATGACTGGTAGTGTATGTTTAACAAAGGGGATGTTCGGACTATCATAAAGTCTGAGCAGTTGAATGATCAGATAAACTTCATATGCAGTACACACATACATACATACATACATACATAGGCTACACAGAAATATTCCTTGCTCTGATAGATTATTCACAGAACATGGCATGGGCCTTTAGGGCTTGTTCAAGACAATTTGATATGAATATGTCCAGCTCCTCCACATACTCAAAGATGAATAAAAAGACATCTCTTGCTCCATCAGATTCTCCACCCTGGTAGTCTTTGATGTCATTCTGTCCATCTGGAGAAAGACAGGCACTTTCACCTCCCCATAAAATAACTCACGGTGACTCTGTACCAAGCTGGACCAATGTCCCTGGCAAATTTCCACTTTATGTCCTCTTGGTGCTCCTGTATAAAATAGAGAATACATATGTGTTGGGGGGTATGTGTCCACTAAAAAGTATTTACCTCATCATTTACCTCATCATTCTACATGCAAGAATATTTATGATTTTAAACCACAAAAATCAATCAGTATCTAGAGAAATCATCCCCTTGGAATTATAAGGTTCTATTTGACATTTTTGTTATTCACATATTCTTATTCTGACAACTTGTTTACATTGTGATAGATTTTTTTTAATGTTGTGTACATTTTAAAACAAAAAGGTTCTATGATTACAGTCGAATGGAATACAAAAACTTTGACGCTCAATATCTCAAAACTTTCTGCAATGTAGATAAAACCTTATAATTCCAAGGGGACAAAATGCTCTCACCATACCTACATGCACCACTGAGTGGCATATGTGTTCCCCCATGTTAATTGTAACGAGTCATTTTCTTTTAAGTACATTTGTGTGAGAGGGATGAAGTGTGTGTATGTGTGTGTATGTGAGTTGGTGAGATGAGTATGTGAGTGTGTGTATATATATATATATATATATATATATATATATATATATATATATATATATATATATATATGAAACACTGATTCTTATGTTCTTACGACATGCTGAACGAAAGTGCAATTTTTTTAATACCCCCCACACATAACACTCATCTCAACCGCACACACATATATATGTATATGTTGCTAGCTAAGTAATAACGTGCCTATGTGAAGTTCAAAATGCATACTAAGTGTGCCGAACTGTTGTTTATGCACATGCAAATGCACACAAATGACGAACACATTCTTAAAGTTGTCAACGTTTTAAGTCTTGGTAAAGACCAAATATCTTTTTTTTTTTTTCACTTACCGACATGGCAAACAACTTAGTTTTTAGTGGCTGACAAAGAATACGATTTAACTTCTTAAAATGAATGAGACTGTGATGTATTCGGACATGGGCGTGGCTTCCGACGTCACACTTGGATGTGGGCGGGGCTGGATGTCCACCGCAGTCTGCAGCGAGACGCTTCTCAAAAATTCACTTAAATAAATGACCTTTAATGGCTAAGACATGGCAGAATTTTCTTGATTTGATTGAAATTATCCAGCTTCTTTGCAAATGGACTGCTTAACTAATGCTCTGCATCCTTCTCAGGGGAAGTGGTCAAAATCAACATGTGCCGGATGCTTCTCTGTGAAGCCACCGCAGCAGTGATGGCCAAAGGTTTTGACATTCTGGGTATCAATCCAGTTGAGAGGATTCCAACTAAAAAAAACCCCCTTCCTCTGAAAAAAGCAATTCCTATTTACCAAACAAAAGGCATTCACATACAAAACAAAATCAGTCCAAAAGAATAAAAGCTTTGACTTGCAGGTCATTTTTCCTCATGTAAATGTTAGTACCATCTGAGTCCTGAAAACAACCAAAAGGTCTCTCCATCCCTTCTATATAACAAGTCTGAATCTTATTCTAGTCAGTCCAAAAGAATTAGTTCACTTAATTTTGGTTTACATAAAGCTTTTACAAAAACTTTACTAATTTAGGTTATGGACTTCCACAATATGCATAAAATATTGTTCTCCTTTTAAATGTAATGCAATAAAGGAATTTTCTTAATGGGATTCTATTCACTGGTTTATTTATATACTTTCCATTCTTGCTAGCGGCTTTAGGAGCATTATTCATTTTGAGAGAAAAATTATTTAATTTAGGAGTTCAGTGTTTGTTTTGCTTTTGCCATCAGGATTAAATTAATTGGGGTTGATAAATGCAGTGTCTACGTCTGATAATCTGTCTGAAGATCAAGTGGAATGATTTAAATCACTCATGGGGACAGTGGTTATTTACTCAGTGGATGCCCTACAAATTGAGATTTTCTTAGTAATTTCAAGTCTGAGATCACATGTAAAGATACAAACATTTAATTATTTGTTTGAATCAAGGTTAATCCATTAGTTTTCTTTTAACCTATTTTAAGGTACTTTATATATTTAGTAAGCCTACTTTTCAACCCAAAACACAATACTGTTGTTTGCGATCAAGTGCAATTCAGGGCAGTTCACTTTGGAAGCATAAGTGATTGTGAATCAGTTTCACATGCTTTGGTTCAATTGAAAGTGACAATAGGTGCACTCGAGAGGCAACAGCAAGACATCCTTCAAAAAGGGAATGGTTTTAGCAGGTGTAGGCCACAGGCGACTGTTCTCTCCTTATCCTTCCTGACTGATTTGTCTCCTGGTTTTGTTTTGTTTGGTTCCTTGTCACACTTTGTAGCATGAGGCAGTATCTGAAATCCAATTATGTTACACAGGTAGTCCTCCATTGCAAGGAGGTTTGGTGTGTTTCTCAGCACAGTTTGAGTTTTTAGAGCATGGAGGGGATATTGGGAGATGGGCCGTTATATGAGGAGAGCTTGACCAGTCCGTAGAAGGGGAACAGCCCAGCAGCAGAACTGGTATCTGCTTCTTTGTGCAAGGAGGTACAGGAGGAGCATTGGCAGGAGCCTACAAACTGACCTTCAGCAGGCTACTGGTGTGCATGTTTATGACCAAACTGTAAGAAACTGACTCCATGAGGGTGGCATGAGGACCCCACATCCTGTAGAGCAGGGTTCCTCAAAAGGCCTGCCACATCCGGCCCACAAGAGAAAAATGTTTGGCCCGCGCTAATTTTAAATAAAGTGGCATGAAAATTCAAATGCAGCATCAGAAAGCGACATTAACTTAACATCGTGTCTACACCGGACGCGTGCGGCGAGGTGCGATGCAACAAAATACAACAGAACTTCTTATAATCAGTTACATGTCTACACTGGATGCGCGGCGCGACAAATCCCCGACAGAAAACTGCTGACTCGTTCTATTTATGACATGCTGACACAAGGTTCAAATGATTTGCAATGCTTTGTCGTTTCCAGTGTACATATACAATGTGACAGCAAAAACACGGCAAGTGTGAAGTAAGGAAAAGTGGACACTGAAAATACATGATTCAAATGTGAATGGACTGAACAGTTTTGAGTGAGTGTGGGATACCATCTTTATGGATGTTGGTGCACAGTTTTAAGTTTGCTTTAGCCTAATTTCTTTTCAAGATCTGTAAATACCTATTCTTGCTTTCACTATGGCTATAAAGATCACGCAAAATAATATTCAAACTCACATTAGATACTTTTAACACTGAATAAAGAACATAATCATTACCTGAGATTATCACTGTCATATTCTGTATGTTGTTCCTGCCGCGACGTCGCAGAAAATAAAAAAAAACATTTCTAAAATAGAATTCCGTGTCACTTATTGTCACGTGTCGCTGTTGCGGGTGGTAAGAACAAAAACTACATGGAAAAGATACTTTTTATCTCAACACACAGTGCAGTTTGATCCCCCAAAAGATCCAAGTATAAAAATATTAATGCTGACAGATCTAATAATTGAATCTGCAATTAGGGAAATTGGAGAGAAGAGATCCAGTCTGGAGTTGAGCAAGAACTTGAATTTGCAAGAAGAATTTGATTTGCATGGCAGACATGGAGATCCAGATTTTTTGTTTGTTCATTTGTTTTTAATATTCAACAGGCACAGTTCTTCTGTATCTAAATGCAAAAATGTTCATAATTGTTTGAATAAAACAGACTACTGGGTGGAATATTTAACGTGTGACCATCTTTTGATTATTTTAACAAAAGCAACAATAATATAATAATTGTAAATATATATATATATATATATATATATATATATATATATATATATATATATATATATATACACACACACACACATATATAATATAGGTCAGTGGCCCTTGGCTTGGTATCGTTGTCAGAATTCGGCCCCCGGCAAAGACTAATTGAGGAACCCTGCTGTAGAGGGACCTGTGCTCACAGCCCAACGCTGTGCAACTGGATTGGCATTTGGCAGAGAACACTATAATTGTCAGGTGCACCATTGGTACCCCTTTTTTTCATGTGACAGATGTTAAAGAGTTTGGAGATCGCTTGTGGATTGTTAAGCTATCAACAACATCATCCAGTATGATTTTGTCGGTGCGTCAGTTGATGGTCTGGGGAGCAATATCCTTTGAGGGTCATACAGACCTCCACATGCTAGCCAGCAGTACCCTCACTGCTGTTTGGTACCAGGATGAGATCTTCAGAGCCATTGTCATACCTTACACTGGTGCCCTGGGTTGCTCTTGGTGCATGACAATTCCTGGCCTTATATCGGGTGTGCCTCACACATCCTGAAAAGTGAAGCTGTGGGCCATGTAAATGAATAGGACTTGAGTAAAAAAAAAAAAAAAAAAAAAAAAATTACACTTACAATACAGTTTTCTGAAAGATGGTTTTTGACACTTAAGGTAGTTATAACGCTGATATATGTTCAAATGTTAGTTTTTGTGATAAGTTTTATTTTAGCTAATGATTTGATGCTATAAAAACGGGCCGTGTCGTTATGGTTGATTGGGTCTGTGGGAGTTTGGGAAGGAGTTTAGGCTTGTTTGAGATCCGCCTTGCCTCGCCAGAAATGTAGGCGAGAGTAGGCGGCTGCAGTAAGGGGAGGGGTCAAAAAAGACCTTTGAAGTCGGACACTTCCTGAATCTCGCTGTTTTGTCGCCTGCAAACGTAAGCAATGGAGGAGATCGTGATGGCGTTCGCAGACGAAGTGAATGTAATCGAAATACCAAAGGAGGAAATTTAGAAGAATGTTTGCAAACAAGCAGGTTTCTGCCAACATTTCACGTCCATATTATTTTTCCATACTATGCAAGTCAAAGCCATTTTGTAGCAAACATTCTTCAGAATTTCTTCCCTTGTTTTAAGCCAGACCCTGACACTTCTCAGATGAAACCACACAAAGATGAGGCATAATGGCTAAACAGTCCATTTAGTATGTGTGCATGTATATTTTTAATGGATTGATTTATTAATTCACACAAACATACAATAGAATAAAGTGAAAATTACAAGGAAGAATTCTAATTAATTGAGAAAAATAAATAAAAGCATGTCCTAATTCTTAACTTCACTAGGCGTGTTTTGTTTTTTTTTTAGTTTGCATGTAAATATAAATAAATAAATGGGTAATCTAATTCTTAGAATAAAGAGAAAATGTATCAGTTGACATTCTCAGCCAATGAGCATGAAGCTGTGTCGTCAGTCAGTCGTTTCCCATCATGCTTTTGATCAGCGCAGTCGGTCGAGTGCAACTGCGCTCGACTGCTCAATCCGGCACAGCCGCCCCGTCGTCGCGAGAGTTTTTTGGCATACGTCAGCATGACATCAGAGGAAGGCGGACGTAACTCGGACCCTTTTCTAACCGGCATGCATCTCGCGGTGATCACCGGTGATCGGTTCTGCCAGAGAATGTCTAATATGGCGAGAAGTTTCACTCTCACTACACTTCCGGCTTCTGAACTGGTTGCAGTTCCACTCTGATTCCATATGAGGGCGCTCACAGGATGAGTCCAGAATGAATGAAGGTCAATGGCGGTATACCCCTCAAAAACCACTTTTCTCAGGATATAATTTTTTGTCTAGTAATTTGAATGTTGTATTCAAAAGGAGATGCAAAGAAATTACACATTGCTGGGTGTTAGATTTTTTTAGAGTCACTTATTTGCTTTAAAAAGTATTTTAAAATGTCAATGACGTCATACGTTATACGTTCATTAGCATAATGCTAGCGTGTTATGGGCAACAACAACTCAACCTGTAAGAAATCGAAAGGACATAAGTAATCGTTCATTCAACTTTCGACCTATAACCCATGTTGAACTTGCAAAACCTACAATCAGATCTGAGATTTCTCAACGGCAATGGGGTGAAAAACACAAATTTAGCCGTCTAGCCCCAAAAACTCCCATTCATTTTTCACTCATGGCGATCGCCCCCAGTGGAACTCTGGTGGAACTGCAACCAAAATTTGGTACAATAGGACTTAATAGGGAGTGGGAAGGCTCTCCGGAGATGGGCTCTGGTTCTGCGCAGATTTTGCTCATCTCTAACAAGCCTTTTGACTCGGGCTCCAAATGACATAATTTACTCAATATACTGAGATGCTATGGCTTCCCTTTTTTCTATAGTGTAAGGAAGTGGAAACATGTCGTCCATCTTTTTTTACAGTCTATGCCTTATATGGCCAGAGTGTGTAAGCAGTTTCTGGATGATGAAGGCATTGAGGATATTGACTGTCCCTCATGTTCCCCAAACCTGAATTAAATTCACACCATCTCATCAGGAGCATTCTCAGACATTGTCTGGAGTGCATATGAACATGTAGGTGCCATACACACTACTGACTTATATTAAGTGGATCCACCTGTAATTAAAAATTTGTACTTTGATTTTTGGTGTGATTTTTGAATTCAGCCCTTAGTTGATAATTTTGGCGTCCACTGACCATTATAACATTATTTTATTCTCATGAATTACATAATGTATACAATTAAAGATTTTCAACATGAATAATTTGTTTGAGATCCAATGTGTGATTTGAGTGTTCCCTAAATGTTTTGAGCAGTGCAAGTCTGCAAGAAGCATTTTAAGGGGCAGTCATGACCCAATGGTTAGAGAGTCAGACTTTAACCCGAAGGTTATCTTGGGTCCAGCAAGAATTGTCAGTATCAACTGCTCGCAGGGTGCTGCAGCAATATGAGTAGCCCACTACTCTGGGTGTGTGTTCACAGTGTGTTCACTACTGTGTTTGTGTACTTGGATGGGTTAAAGGCTGAGCACAATTTCTGAGTACGGATCACCATACTTGGCCACATGTCACTTCACTTTCACTTTGTCACAACACACGGAACACGCATGAGTGGTTTCTGCAAGGTCTCGATGAATTTAACAACACTGGAAAAGCAGATAATATTAGTTGTAAGTTTATGGACATATTTCATCTTCTCTTGTCTAAACATGTACCAGCGTCATGTATGTGCACATTTAGTCGCGTGATCATGAATGTGATGACACAGTTTGGCAGAATCGTGTAGTGTGTACATTCGTTGGATTATAATGTTAAACATCATTTGAAACTGTCCTTAAGTCTGTGGTCTCCACCAGTTTTAAAATCAATTTGAGAATCATAGGGTTGCCCTTGACTAAGGATTTTTCTGGTCAACTAGTAGTCGGTCATTTTAAGCATTAGTCAACTAATCACACATTTATTAATAAACCATTTAAATCATTATAATGTGCCTTTAATTGCCTACATAGCCTAATTAGTCGACTATTAGTGGGCAACCCTAGAAAAAATTATGTCCCAAGCCTAATGCTCCTCATTTTTCAATTAGACCAATAACTCCCAAAAGAAGTTAGCTATTTTAAAATATAGCAAAATTCCCCCAACTCTTTTTCTTCACTCCCATTTTAATATTCATTACTTTGTATATTAGGCCTGTGTTTTATTAGTTGTCTCCCTCTCCTTTCTCACCCTCTACACATACTTTTATACAGCTTTACATGCTCATTTATTTTTCAAATCTGATGGGTGAACGAACAGTGCTGCTAAAACACGGGGTCACCTATCAAGTGTTCACTCTACATTGCAAGTATCGCTGTGGGAATTCTCCCCTTCTCCAATTTCATTAAACCTTATAGGATAATGCCAGTTCAATAATCTGGCCAATTGTTGATACTTATGCAAATCGCATAAAATTACTGACAATCATCTGCGTATTGATGATAATAACTATATAGCGTCACGTTATCGTCCAGGCAGAACTATTGTTCCAGCCACCAAAGACAGATTCACAAATAACCTGCCTGATTTATCTCAACTGCTCTGTGTACCCATAAATACACATGAACTAGACAAAATGACTGGCAACATGGGCACTATCTTCTCTAATACATTAGAAGCTGTTGCCCCCATCAAATTGAAAAAGGTTAGAGAAAAACGTACTGTGCCATGGTACAACAGTAATACCCACTCTCTCAAGAAAGAAACTCGTAGTCTTGAGTGCAAATGGAGAAAACTAACTTGGAAGGTTTTAGAATTACGTGGAAAAACAGTGTTTAGCTATAGACAGGCTCTTAAAACTGCCAGGGCAGAGCATATCCACAAACTCATCATTTGGTCAAATAACCAAAACAATCCAAGATTTTTATTTAGCACAGTGGCTAGATTAACAAATAACCAGACTCCACCCGATCTAAATATTCCCTCACAGTTAAATAGTAATGACTTCATGAATTTCTTCACTGATAAAATAGATCAGAACATCAGAAATACAATAACAAATGTAGATTCTACAGCGTCTAATACTTTAGTTTTATCCATCGCACCCAAAGATAAACTGCAGTGCTTTACAACTAAAGGACAGGAAGAGCTGA
The DNA here is from genome assembly GCF_018340385.1 of Cyprinus carpio. Lineage (NCBI taxonomy): Eukaryota > Metazoa > Chordata > Actinopteri > Cypriniformes > Cyprinidae > Cyprinus > Cyprinus carpio. The sequence goes on along the minus strand of NW_024879397.1, from coordinate 375,253 downwards.
ATAAACTTATCACTGCATCTAAACCAAAAACATTTTTATTAGATCCTGTACCCACTAAATTACTGAAAGAGTTGTTACCTGTAGCAGAAAAAACGCTTCTCAATATTATTAACTCGTCGTTATCTGGAGGTCACGTCCCAAATCCATTCAAACTGGCGGTTATTAAGCCTCTTATTAAGAAACCACAACTAGATCCTTAGTTTTAGTTTTACTTGATCATAGTGCTACGTTCGACACCATAGATCACGACATACTCATAGATACTGTAGATTACAAAACTACACAGGTATCCAAGGGCAGGCTTTAAAATGGTGTAGATCCTACCTGTCCGATCGCTACCATTTTGTTTATTTAAATGGGGAGTCATCTCATTTATCACCAGTAAAATATGGATTGCCACAAGGATCTGTCCTAGGTCCTCTGCTATTTTCAATATACATGTTGCCCCTTGGTAATATCATTAGAAAATACGGGATTAGTTTCCACTGTTATGCTGATGATACTCAACTATATATCTCAACAAGACCAGGTGAAACTTCTTAATGATCTAAGCTAACAGAGTGTGTTAAAAATTTAAAAGATTAGATGACCAATCCTATTAAATTCGGATAAGAGAGCGATATTACTTATTGGACCAAAAAACATTACACAGAATCTCGTAGATTACAATTTGCAATTAGACGGATGTACTGTTACTTCCTCTACAGTCGTGGCCAAAAGTTTTGAGAATTACATAAATATTGGAAATAGGAAAAGTTGCTGCTTAAGTTTTTATAATAGCAATTTGCATATACTCCAGAATGTTATGAAGAGTGATCAGATGAATTGCATAGTCCTTCTTTGCCATGAAAATTAACTTAATCCCAAAAAAAAACCTTTCCACTGCATTTCATTGCTGTCATTAAAGGACCTGCTGAGATCATTTCAGTAATCATCTTGTTAAACTCAGGTGAGAATGTTGACGAGCACAAGGCTGGAGATCATTATGTCAGGCTGATTGGGTTTGAATGGCAGACTTGACATGTTAAAAGGAGGGTGAAGGCTTGAAATCATTGTTCTTCCATTGTTAACCATGGTGACCTGCAAAGAAACGCGTGCAGCCATCATTGCATTGCATAAAAATGGCTTCACAGGCAAGGATATTGTGGCTACTAAGATTGCACCTAAATCAACAATTTATAGGTTCATCAAGAACTTCAAGGAAAGAGGTTCAATTCTTGTAAAGAAGGCTTCAGGGCCTCCAAGAAAGTCCAGCAAGCGCCAGCATCGTCTCCTAAAGAGGATTCAGCTGCGGGATCGGAGTGCCACCAGTGCAGAGCTTGCTCAGGAATGGCAGCAGGCAGGTGTGAGCGCATCTGCACGCACAGTGAGGCCAAGGCTTTTGGAAGATGGCCTGGTGTCAAGAAGGGCAGCAAAGAAGCCACTTCTCTCCCAAAAAAAAACATCAGGGACAGATTGATCTTTCGCAGAAAGTATAGTGAATGGACTGCTGAGGACTGGGGCAAAGTCATATTCTCCGATAAAGCCCCTTTCCGATTGTTTGGGGCCTCTGGAAAAAGGCTTGTCCGGAGAAGAAAAGGTGAGCGCTACCATCAGTCCTGTGTCATGCCAACAGTAAAGCATCCTAACACCATTCATGTGTGGGGTTGCTTCTCATCCAAGGGAGTGGGCTCACTCACAATTCTGTCCAAAAACACAGCCATGAATAAAGAATGGTACCAAAACACCCTCCAACAGCAACTTCTTCCAACAATCCAACAACAGTTTGGTGAAGAACAATGCATTTTCCAGCACGATGGAGCACTGTGCCATAAGGCAAAAGTGATAACTAAGTGGCTCGGGGACCAGAATGTTGAAATTTTGGGTCCATTGCCTGGAAACTCCCCAGATCTTAATCCCATTAAGAACTTGTGGTCAATCTTTCATATTAATGTAATAACTTTTACTTATGGCAAAATATATATGTGTGTTTCCTAAAAAGATTCAAAAACTGCGCCCTTTTTTGTAGTCAGTCCCTTGACGTCAGCCCGTCCAATCACAGCTAAGCTGAGCTCACTCAAAGAGTTACGAAAAACAACAGGTATGCATTTCAGGCGTCTTTATGTAAGGGATAATGTACATCCAGCCAGTTGTTGGGGCAGCTGTGGCCTAATGGTTAGAGAATTGGACTTGTAACCAGAAGGTCACAGGTTCTAGTCTTGGTGCTGGCAGGAGTTGTAGGTTGGTGGGGAGTGAATGAACAGCGCTCTCTTCCACCCTCAATAACAATGGCAGAAGTGCCCTTGAGCAAGGCACTGAACCCCCAGTTGCTCCCCGGGTGCTGGATATAGCTGCCCACTGCTATGCTGTGTTCACTTCTCACTGCTGTGTGTGTGCACTTGGATGGGTTAAATGCAGAGCACCAATTCCGAGTATGGGTTATCAGGGTGATCAGGACTTGTATCAGTCAAACCACTTATTACACAACATTTCACCACAAAAATAATTAAGGCAATAAAAGAATTAAGACGAAAATGTTTTAAAACCTTACCAGTTTGTTAGTTATCTTATAATCCATTACAGCGTATAAAACAATCGTAGCAAAATGGTAGCAGCTGCATTTGTATGAAACAAGAGCAACAACATTCTCATTTACTCACCCAATCTCAAGGAAAACCAACAACATGTTTCCCAGGTACTCCAACGTCTCTGCGAGCACCACCTCTACCTCAAGCAGGAAAAGTGTGAGTTCCATCTAACCACTGTAAGGGAAACAGGTCAATTTAGCTCAAAGGGAATCATTTAATATTTTAAAGGGAATTTGAACAGAATCACTGTTTCACGGCTGAGCAATGAAACGGCCAGCGATTCACTGAACGAGCCGTTTAACATCAAATCTGTGCTGGATATTAATATCCAAAGTATAGTGAAAACACTATTAATTAGCACAGTAAACAAGATCAGCAGTTTAAGACATTAACTTGTGAGCACAAAACACAAGATACTTCTCTTTTCAATATAAATAAGGCTTTATTAGATAAATCTAAGACATATAAACTAATCTAACACATAAGCACACGCACTCACACATTCACACAAGTTGCAGGAAGATAGAAAGTTAGGAAAAGAATGAGTTTAAAAGAATGAAAATGTGAAATCCCAAGTTTACAGCAATACGTGAAATTGCATAGACATGAACAACCATCAATCACTTAAATAAACCCTCGGATTGAGTTCATCAATTAGGTAAAATTATATTAGATAACACCAGTACAGATCAGAGTCTGGAGGTACGTTACTTGTGATGCCTGTGTAACGGGGTTCCCTTTGTTGTCGCTGAAATGGGGGTTTCCCGAAGTTGCTGATTGGCTGGAAGTTCAGTAGTCGTTGAAGTGACGTCTTGGGAAGCCCGTGGTTGGGCAATGGCTGAAAGGACTTGGAGAGACACTGTCTGAAGTTTCAGACGGGCACTCGAGGTCAGACTCGGAGACACGGCGTTACAAAACTTAACTCAGAACACGAAACTCTCAAACGGAAAAGAAAAGAAAATAAAGTAAAAGAACAGAAGTAAAGTTTGATGAGACTAGGTGGTGTTTCTTCTCATCGTGGCTAAGTAGCAGCAGGCGTGCAGGCCGAAGCATGCTGGAACGGCGCTCGAAGAACGCTAAAAGTGATGACAAAGCATGACTAAAAGCAGCAGCTAAAAAGCAGGCTAAAAGCCGGCATGACTGATAGCAAAAGCTAAACGAAAGCTCAAAGCTAAAAGCAAAATTTGATGGTGTCATGAGTATTTAAACTGGCATTTTGGCCACACCTCAAATGTTGTCTTGACCAATTAGATATTGTCTTTTCTCGGGGTGTTGCATTGTTTGTCCTACACATTCATAAATCATATGTTATCTTATCAAGCACATGGTCCGAATTTTCCCGCTCTTGCAGGGTATAATTTGGACATGATTCCTATAACAAGAATATGATACATTTGACAAATAACTGATGGTCAGAAACGTTTCAAGCAAGAAGATTCGAACACACACATACTAAACATGAATATGATCCCTTAAGCTATTCAAGAGTTATTTAAAAAGACATACACAATAAGTGATTAGAAATATTATAATCAAATGTGTGGGTTCATGTATGATATGGAGTTAAACAATGGACTGATATCCATTTAGAAGTCTTTTTTGAGTTCATTTTGGTGCATATATGCATTGGAAGGCATTCTCTGTGCCATTCTGGGAAGTAAGGATATGTCCTGTGAAGACCAGAGGGGTTAACAGGTCTCCTTAGGAATTTCAGTCTGGTTTTGCTAGGTGGGGGGAAGTCAATCCAACGATCTTGTTTACTCTCATGGCTTTACATGTGAGGGTCAGACTGTCCATCTCTTCGATTACTTGCCCCAAATTAGACAATCTCTTCTTCGAATTGAAATTGTCAATAATTGTTCTAATGGTGTTAATGTTGAAAGCTGTTCTGTGAAAGAGTTGGTTATCAGACTGTGGTGCTGGGAGTTGATTTACAACATCCTGCCTTTCTGTGGAATTCGGCTCATGTTTCAACCAGGCTCCCGATCGAATCTTTAATTTGTCTGGTTCACGCTACACCACCATTCAGTTCCTGGGCTACATTATCACACCAGAGGGTGTCCAAATGGACCAGAGCCAGGTGGAAGCAGTGAGGAAATGGCCACAACCCACCACGGTCAAAGAGCTGCAGAGATTCCTGGGATTTGCAAACTTCTATTGGTGCTTCATAGCCCATTATAGTCAACTGTTTGCTCCACTTACCTCGTTCCTTCATCAGAAACCAAAGACCCTCTCCTGGACGGCTGAACCCACACAGGCATCTCTGCAGCTCAAATCCTCTTTCTGCACTGCTCCAGCCCTAAACCATCCAGATCTGAACCATCAGTTTGTAGTGGAAGTGGATGCTTCCACTCTAGGAGTAGGTGCAGTATTATCCCAATGGGAGTGGGATGCAATATTATCCCACTCTGTGTCTCACCCTTCTGGACTCCATCCACACTTCTCCAGGATCGGGTCACCCAGGCAGTCAACGAACCCTCTTGCTCCTCCGGAACAGATATTGGTGGCCTAGCATGGCTCAGGATGTCACCTGCTACGACAAGGGTTGTTTGGTCTGCACCATCACATCCACTCCACGCTGTTTACCTGCAGAAAAACTGGTTCCCTTACCTGTTCCACGCCTACCCTGGTCCCACATTGGAATCGATTTCACCATTGATCTTCCAGCCTCAAATGGATTCACTACCATATTTGTTGTGGTGGATAGATTCTCCAAAACCTGTAAATTAATCCCCTTATGCAGATTACCCACTGCTTTGGAGGCAGCCAAAGCTCTCTTCCAGCATGTCTTTCGACACTTTGGTCTCCCTGAAGATATAATTTCAGATAGAGGGCTGCAGTTTATATCCAGGTTCTGGCGTGGTTTCTTCCATCTACTGGGAGTGTCTTGTCAGCCTTTCCTCAGGCTATCATCCCTTCAGGTTCCGAGAGGGTATGGGACTCAGCTCATGTCCATCTCCAGCGGGCAGTACAGAGACACAAATACTTTGCTGATGCCCTTCGCACACCCACACCTATTTATCAACCAAGTAACCGAGTTTGGCTCTCCACTTGGGATATTCATCTCCAGCTGCCCAGCGGGAAGCTAAGTCCCTGTTATGTCAGTCCTTTCCCTATCATGACACAAATTAATGAGGTCACTTATGAGCTCCAACTCCCAGACACCTACTGCACCTCACCCACCTTCCATGTGTCTTTGCTGAAATCTTTCTCTAATCCACTTCTCCCTCCATCTGCAGAGCATGAGATACCTCCTCCTCCCAAGGTCGACCCCAATGATACCATCTACAGAATCCAAGAAATCCTAGACTCCCAACGGTGGGGCGGCCGGCTCCAGTATCTTGTAGTTTGGGTGGGGTACGGTCCCAAGGAGAGATCATGGATGGACAATGATGATATTCTCGATCCATCACACCTCTCCAACTTCCACCAGTCGCACCCAGATCGTCCCGCTTCTAGGGAGATGCCAGTGGGGGAAGGGGTACTGTCACCAGCAACATCAGCCACACCAGCCACCTGCACCTGTTCACAATCACCAGAGTACTAATTGCAAACACGATGTCACTTACCTGAGCATTATATCTTTTCACTTACCTCAGTAGCTCACTGACTGGTCTCAAGGTTGCATACCTTACTTAACCCCTTTGTGGTCAAAGATTGGCGACGGCCCCAGATTATTGTTGTTTCACTTTAACAGCACGTTAAACATCACACTCTCTTACTTGATCTGGAGAAACTGTGCATCAGTTGGAAGTTTAAAGATTCTAACTTCGATATTTGACCACTGTTTTGATAAAACATTGTTGCAGTGACAGTAATTTATGTCAGGAGTGCAAAATAATATGTATGAGGTGTATTTGTGTTCACATAGATTCACTGAACAGCGTCAATAAGGGTTTATAGTCCAAAGTTGCATATACGTGGAGATATATGGATATATTTACTCATGTTTACTTCATATTTCTTCAGACAGAATCATAATTTCTATTCATTTTCCACTGATTTACACAATCTGGTGATAAATATCCACTCACAACGCTGTCTCTGCGTGTTTAGTCTTCAGTGTTCGCGCTGCCACTGACAGAGACCTGATTAGTCCGTGTCTTGTCCATCATAACTGTGCATCATATCCCGCCCACTTCCTGTACACTTCTGTGTTGATATCTGACCACAACAACACAGAGAAACCTCTATACCCACGAAATATCCAAATAATAAACACACGATTACATTAGTAAATGGTTTGTATGTGATTTTCTTGAGATTTGGGGCATTTTTATAACAATATTGAAAATGTACATCTGAAATGCTGATTTGTGCAGCGATATAAAAGGTAAATGACCAAAAACAGTAAATGACCAAATTCCACATGAGCTCGCAAAAGGACGTTATTACAAATACTCGATTGGGGTTTAAAGTGAGTTTTGAGTAAAAGTGTACTTATAATCTCATAAATTCTTATGTACCTTGATGTTAATTGCATTTTGTTATAATAATTCACGTAAGGTCATACGAAAATGTTTTATTGTATTTTTATAGGAAGACTTTTGATAATAGTTGGGTAAATAAATACTGGGATTGAAGTGATGTGGCTTGGTAAACCTTGTAATTCCAGAATAAAGGCTAATAATGGCTGAATAAAACAAAAGAATAATGATAAAAGAATAATGAGAATAATGTCTCATACCTGGCGGAGGTGTGAAACGATCATCGAGAGACAACAATAGAATGATGAATGGGGCAGTCTGCCAGTCCAGACAAGAGATAATAGCACAGATGAGAGCTTACAAGGGCCATAAATCAATTTTATTAGCCTTTTATTAGCCTTCTCTAAAAACACACATGAAATTGTCTTAGAAAATATTTCATAAAATTCACAGTTTGTGAGATTATGTTCTGAAATATCAAATGAAGCATTAGTAGACTTGTGGCTGTAGCTTCATTATGTTTCTAAAATCATATCCTACATCATTTTTTTATACATTTAAAAAATATGTTTTTAATATTTTTAGATTTGTTTTCATATATCTCTATTTTCATAACAGTCTGAGTAATTCTGATTCCTGAACAGTAAACTTTGACATGTCAGCTTTGTGAATATTTATGTTGATTATGTATCTAGTAAGAAAGACTCATGCGCAGCAACCTTTTAATTTTGGGTATGTCATTTGTGTCTCCATGCTGAAAATGGGGGGTGACCGGTTAGGGGTTAATGCCTCTCCATATTGCTCTGGATCTCTGTGGCTTCTATCTCCTGCCGTCTTGCTGGACCTTCCTGAAGAGGATTTAGATAAAGACTGTTTCACTTCAGTTACAAGAGCCAAAGTTATGTTTCAGTTTTAAAACTTACCATTTAAAGCTCTCCTTCAGTTTGTGAAAATAAAGAATCTCTGAATCGTTCTTCCTGTGTATGCCTCTTTATCCAGCCATAGCAGGTTAGTAGTTAGAGTAAAACATTTTGTACACAATTAATTCTTTTAATGTCCATACAGCCAAGGATTCCATGGTTTCAAAATAAATAATTATAAAAAAACACCAATGTGAGTGTGTGCTTTCCCCTAGTGTCTTTCCTACTTGAACCACCTTGTGCTCTATGATCCACATGGGCAAAGCTGCAATCTCAATTAACAGTGCCAGTGACTGGAGAGTCAGGCCCGAAACAGGCCTGCTGGACAACCAACAGTATGGTAAACGCTGAAGTTATATAACTCTGTTATTTTAAGCATAACATTTGATTATATTTTATCTGTAAATTTATAAACCATTATTGAAGTACTTCAGTGTCATTTATACAACAGTTACTAATCACGTCCATCTGCTATACCTTCAAAAATCCCACCAGTAAAACATCAACTCCTTAACTTTTCTGAAATATTAAGGACAGACATCTGTTCAAAGAATCAGCGATCAATTGTTGATGAGGTAGTTAAATTGAGAAGAATCCAAAACTGGCAGCATGCTTAGGAGTGTTAAAAGATAAGCCTGAATATGAAGTTATATGGTACAGCTTCTAGATCTCTACAAATAGATCATGTTGTCACAGTAAAGCTGTATATTTCTGTATGTAAAAATGTACTTGCCAAAAATGGGTCTGTCATTCAGTGAACATTAAGACATTGATTGATGAGGTAAAATCCATCTATGACATCCAGGAATTAATGATAAAAACTGAACTCTGTAATCTTGAGCAGTGATACCACCATTTATAGAAGTTGGTCTCCAGAGGAAATCCTTGTTTGATTAACAAAGTCCGTCCTCAGGCCACAGGCCCCAGGCCCAGCCCTTTCCTGTTTAGTCCCAAGGTGAGTGAGAGACAGACATGGAAAGATAAGTAACTGTCTGAGGATGTGGACAGTAGCAAATAAGGAACTTTATGAAATGATAGATGTCCACAAGATAAAGAAACAAAAAGTTGTGCATTTGCCTTTGATTATCTGTGACTGTAACAAACTCAGCTAGACTCAGTCACTTAGACTTGTCTCTCTATAATTGTGTTTGACAGGACTGGAGCAGCGCTCCAAAATAATATCCCCAAAACCTCATGGGCCACATAAACCTTTGATAGGAAGATGACTGATATTTCAGAGGAAAAATTACTTCTCGTAGTTATTGGTCATTAATGATCCTGTTTTGAAGTGTTAATGGAGAATCATATTTAAACTGCCAAATTTAATACACACATGCAGCAGATATATTAAATCTTTAATGCTTATTTTAGGAACGTGCATGGCTAGCTCCCAAGGACAGCTAACTTCCTAAAAATAAAAATAAATGAAATTCTGTGCTGTGACCTTACTTTAGAAAGCAGGAGTGAGATTAAAGGAAGTTGGTGCTGGTAAAAAGGGCAATTACATGGAAAGTAGCAGGAACAATATAATATAATTGAATGCAAGATTGTGTAATATGGAATAAGTAGCAATTTATGTGAGCAACATGTTATGTGAAATCTGTGATAATATGTGCTTTTAATGCATTTAGTGTGCTACATGACAGAATATCATATAAACTGAACAATCAAATTGTCTAAAAATAAGTTGTGTTATTTTCTCAGACAAGCTTAGCACACTTTTTCGAATGTAATACTATGGAAAATCTGTGTTTTTGGACTTTTAAAAATGCACTTTATGCAAATTATCCAAAAATAGTCAAATAATAAAATTACTAGTCCACACCACACCTATTACCATTACAAAACAAGGGAACAGTATAGTTGCAGATGAACAAAAAAATCATTTACATTAGCTGATGAACAATAAAATCATTGACAGTCAGTCAAAAATGTATGAAAATCAAGTTGATTAGTTCTTCTTGAATAACGCACAAACAAATTCAGTGAAGAGCACACCAAAATATCTATCTGAGGCTATACCATGGCAACACTTTAGCATATTCAGATCAAATTTGGTTTATGTTATAACAACCATAACCTGAAGGTACCTGCACAGTTTCAGCACAGTGCCACATAGTAGTCAGAAAACATGAAGAACTTGTGAACAATTTGGCCAAAAATAATTTGCATGATATCCTGTTTTCCCGTGTCAGCCATTCTGGGTGCCATCAAATTGGTTGATGTTGTAAATGAAAACCATATTGTCTGACACAAAATCTATTACTTTTTGCCAATGTTCTCTGCTGAGAACATTGACACCCATTATGTCATAATTGGTCTTATCAGCCATTTTGATTTTATTTGAAAACCTGCAGTTGTCATTTACCGCATCAACTAGTTTGTCAAATAGCATCTGAGGGTGTATCTCAGCAAAGCTTTGACATATGGATGCCAAACTTTGTGTGTGTCATTGTCACCTCACACTGACTACACCACAGAAATTTGGTAACAACAACCTATTGATCAAAAGTGATAAACCAATAAATCATATTACTAGTAAATGTATGTATGGTTTTTCAGTTGTTTTGACTCTTCTTAAAATGTCTTTAGTTATGCATTTTTTTCCAGTTGGTCTGATGCTTGCTGTATTGCTTGGCCCATAAATTCCTGCTTGCTACTTTTTTTATTGTTATCATTTTTGGTCTGAATAAGCCTTTACAGTTGTACCTTGTGAGCCAGTGTTGCCAACTATTTTCAGTGGAAAGTAGTCTGCATGAAAAGTTACTCAGTGTCGCTAGATGATATCATACAGTAATTAGCATATTCATGGCGTCATTGTATTTGCATTCTGCCTAGCATCAGCCATTTTCTTCTGTCTGCTCTGTGCTCACATAATACAACCAAAGTCCCCCAAAAACGCTTTATTTACATAACTATTACTTTTCTGTCGTCTCATAATGGAACAAGTATGAAAATGCGACCCAAGACTATATAGGTGCTGGTCATATAATTAGAATATCATCAAAAAGTTTATTTATTTCACTAATTCCATTCAAAAAGTGAAGCTTGTATATTAAATTCATTCATTACACACAGACTGATATATTTCAAATGTTTATTTCTTTTAATTTTGATGATTATAACTGACAACTAAGGAAAATCCTAAATTCAGTATCTCAGAAAATTAGAATATTACTTAAGACCAATACAAGGAAAGGATTTTTAGAAATCTTGCCCAACTAAAAAGTACGAACATGAAAAGTATGAGCATGTACAGCACTCAATACTTAGTTGGGGCTCCTTTTGCCTATATTACTGCAGCAATGCGGCGTGGCATGGAGTCGATCAGTCTGTGGCACTGCTCAGGTGTTATGTGAGCCCAGGTTGCTCTGGTAGTGGCCTTCAGCTCTTCTCCATTCTTGGGTCTATCATATTGCATCTTCCTCTTCACAATACCCCATAGATTTTCAGGTCAGGTAAGTTTGCTGGCCAATTAAGAACAGGGATACCATGGTCCTTAAACCAGGTACTGGTAGCTTTGGCACTGTCTAGCATACGTCTGTGCGTAGTGGTTCTTGAAGCACTGACTCCAGCTGCAGTCCACTCTTTGTGAATCTCCCCCACATTTTTGAATGGGTTTTGTTTCACAATCCTCTCCAGGGTGCGGTTATCCCTATTGCTACACTTTTTTCTACCACATCTTTTCCTTCCCTTCACCTCTCTATTAATGTGCTTGGACACAGAGCTCTGTGAACAGCCAGCCTCTTTTGCAATGACCTTTTGTGTCTTACCCTCCTTGTGCAAGGTGTCAATGGTCGTCTTTTGGACTACTGTCAAGTCAGCAGTCTCCCCCATGATTGTGTAGCCTACAGAACTAGACTGAGAGACCATTTAAAGGACTTTGCAGGTGTTTTGAGTTAAATAGCTGATTAGAGTGTGGCACTAGGTGTCTTCAATATTGAAACTTTTCACAATATTCTAATTTTCTGAGATACTGAATTTGGGATCAGAGAAAAAGTTAGAAGCAACAGAATGTCTTTCACTGACAAAGCTTACAGCCTCAACTGAATGTGCTGCTACTCTCAGCCACTCAGTAAATAGAGCAGATGCAGACAGATGTGTCTCCAGTTGCTAAGCTGGCAGCACTGGCAACACACAGGTTACACATTTGCTGTTACACAGACGAGACAGTGTTACCCCAGCTAGCAGGGAACGTTCTCAGAACTTTGGCAAACATTCTGTACAGGTTTGGTTTATGTTTTAGAGAAAACATTTAATAATGTAATGTTCAAAAAAATGTTTTAAGAATGTTTCTCATATTTCAGATAATGTTCCTATAACATTAAGTGTAAACAAAGCTAGAACATTTAACCTGCAAAATTTTGAAGATGTTTTGAGGATGTTGTTGAGGTAACAGATTATATAATGTTCTCAATAAAACATTGCCATAATGTTTCAAGATAACAAAGAAAGAACATTCTCTCAGCCACATTAGGAGAATGTTATAAGAACATCACTGAGACTTGAGCTTGTGTAATGTTTTTATAAAACGTTCTTGTAATGTGATGTAATAACAAAGCTAGAACATTTTATCTGCAACATTTTGAGGATGTTTTGAGGATGTTGTTGAGGTAACAGATTATATAATGTTCTCAATAAAACATTGGCATAATGTTTCAAGATAACAAAGAAAGAACATTCTCTCAGCCACATTAGGAGAATGTTATAAGAACATCACCGAGACTTGAGATTGTGTAATGTTTTTATAAAACGTTCTTGTAATGTGACATAATAAAAAAGCTAGAACATTTTATCTGCAGCATTTTGAGGATGTTGTTGAGGTAACAGATTATATAATGTTCTCAATAAAACATTGCCATAATGTTTCAAGATAACAAAGAAAGAACATTCTCTCAGCCACATTAGGAGAATGTTATAAGAACATCACTGAGACTTGAGCTTGTTTAATGTTATAAGGATGTCATTGAGGCCTGAGATTGTGTAATGTTTTTATAAAACGTTCTTGTAATGTGGAGTATTAACAAAGCTAGAACATTTTATCTGCAACATTTTGAGGATGTTGTTGAGGTAACAGTTTATGTAATGTTCTCAATAAAACATTATTACAATGTTTCAAGATAACAAAGAAAGAAGATTCTCTCAGCCACATTAGGAGAACGTTTTATGAACATCACTAAGACCTGAGATGGTGTTATGATTTTTTTATAAAATGTTCTTGTAATGTGACATAAAGCTAGAATATTTTACCTGCAAAATTTTAGGCATGTTTTGAGGATGCTGAGGTAACATTATACAATGTTGTCAATAAAACATTGGTATAATGTTTTAAGATAAAGAAAAAAAATCATACTCTCAGCCATGTTAGGAAAACATAAGAACATCATTTAGGCCAGAGGTAATGGAATATGTTTATGAAGTCGTGACATTTTGCCAAGTATGGTAACCCATACTCAGAATTGGTGCTCTGCATTTAACCCATCCAAGTGCACACACACAGCAGTAAGAAGTGAACACACACCCGGAGCAGTGGGCAACTATATCCAGTGCCCGGGGAGCAACTGGGGGTTCAGTGCCTTGCTCGAGGGCACTTCAGCCATGGGTATTGAGGGTGGAAGAGAGCACTGTTCATTCATTCCCCACCCACCTACACCTCCTACCAGCACAGAGACTCGAACCTGCGACCTTCTGGTTACAAGTCCAATTCTCTAACCATTAGGCCACAATCACTGATTACAGCCTCAAGTCTGTTTGAGTATGGTGCTATAAGCTCGGCACACCTATTTTGGAGCAGTTTCTCCCATTCTTATATGCAGGACCTTAGTCACCTCCCTGACTAAGGCCCTTCTCCCCCAATCTTTCAGTTTAGCCAGGTGGCCCACTCTAGCAATCCTGTTTCTGAGGCCTATAGACAATTCCTTGGACTTCATGGCATGGTTTGTGCTCTGACATGCACTATTAACTGTGAGACCTTATATAGACAGGTGTGTGCCTTTCCAAATCATGTCCAATCAACTGAATTTACCACAGGTGGACTACAATCAAGTTGTAGAAACTTCTCAAGGATGATCATTGGAAACAGGATGCACCTGAGCTCAATTTTGTACATTTGTACAATGTGTTACTTATGTACATGTGTGTTTTTTGTCTTTTTTTTATTTTTAATAAATTTGCAGAGATTTCAAACAAACTTCTTTCATGTTGTCATTATGGGGTATGTTTGTAGAATTTTGAGGAAAATAATGAATTTAATCCATCCAAAGCTGTAATATGAAATGTGGAAAAAGTGAAGGGCTGTGAATACTTTCTGGATGCACTGTAAGAATGTCATTGAGGTTGGAGGTGATGGATTGTTTTTTATAAACCGTTTTTATAATGTGATGTATTAACAAAGCTAGAATACTTTATCTGCAAAATTTTTTGGATATTTTGCGGATGTTGTTGAGGTAACAGTTTATGTAATATTGTCAATAAAACATTGGCACAATGTTTCAAGATAACAAAGAAAGAACATTCTCTCAGCCACATTAGGAAAACAAAACATTATGAGAACATCACTGAGTTCATGTTGGGTAGGTAATTAATGTTACAAATGAAGCCTTATTGTAAATTGTAAAGTATCACCTGAGTGTTTATTGTTTCTAAGTGTTCAATTATTTATACGTAAGTATAAATAAATGTAAGGGTAATTTAGTTAAATGTTATGTTTTTTATATTTATATATACTTTCTGTATAACTTCCTTCTTTTTTGCTGTAATTGCATAGTTTTGTAAATAAACTGTTCTCATGCCAACTTAATCCTGTGAGTTCTTTACTTTTAAAATGGATTTATCATAATGAGATGAGTTAGGGTTAGCAGTAAGTAAACAGTTTGGCAGCGTATCTATTTTAAATGACAGATTAATGAACAGTAAAGAAGATATAAAAAATTAATCCGGGCCATGCCCAGGGGCGCTGTACACTTCAGTGGTGGGCCGATTCTGGCTCGGATGCGTCAGTGTCGGTTTCCAAGATGATAGAATGGAAATGTTTCTATAACGTTCACATTAACCAAGAAAAAAACTTTCCTAACACATTAAAAAAATGCAAATTTCAAACATTTAACGAACATTCACTAATAACATTTTCATAACGTTTTCAAGATGATAGAATGGAATGTTTCTATAACGTTCACATAAACCGAGAAAAAAACGTTCCCTAATAAAAAAAATGCACATTTCAAACATTTAACGAACATTCACTAATAACATTTTCATAACGTTTTCAAGATGATAGAATGGAATGTTTCTATAACGTTCACATAAACCAAGAATTTCTTTTCCTAATACATAAAAAAAAATGCTAATTTTAAACATTTAAAGAACATTCAGTAATGAAGTTTTCGTAACGTTTTTAAAATGGTAGGATGGAATGTTCCATAAGAAACCCCACAAAAAATGTTCTTAATACATTAAAAAAAACTTGCCGTTTTCAACGTGTACAAAACATTCCGAAATAACGTTTTCATAACTTAAAGGAAATGTTAGTAAAACATTCTGACAACTAATTTTTGTTAGCTGGGTTGACCTTGGCCTTCATTAATTCCATATCATGTTCAGTGTCAACTGATATTTATTAATGTTTTCAGCTGATAATTGTTTGAGCCATGTAATTCTTCCTACAATTTGCCATATCAATAAAAAAATAAATGAAATACAATAAAATAAAAAAATTGTACATAACATATGCTGTTTTTTTTTTGTTTATTTATGCAAAACCTAATAGAAGCCATAATATATTATAAAATCAGGTAGATAGAGGGATGACAATTAATATTAACAGAAGAAGAAGAATGAGCTTTATTGCCAGGTATGTTTTCACATACAAGGAATTTGTTTTCATGACATAAGCTTCCGCAGTGCAACAGAATGACAGTGACAGAACAAAACACATAATAAAATAATAATATTATATATATATATATATATAAAAAATACTAATAAAAAAAAAAAAAATATACAAATATAAATAAATATATATATATATATATATATATATATATATATATATATATATATTAATATATAATATATAATTTATTAATAAATAATATATAAAAGTAATATTAATACTAATATTAATAATAATAAAAAAAATTAGGCTACTGATATTAATTGAAAATAAATTGTAACACCAAGGGGGGGTTCTGCTATTGTTAAAAGTCAAAGAACCCAATTTGGTACTGTTTAGAACATTTTACCGGGAACATTTTGAGGATGTTGTTGAGAAATCAGATTGTTGTGATTTGTGGAAACAAATGTTTTCAACAAAATAACGGCATTAGTTGAAACATTAGAACATTAATTCCATAACAATAGAGGAAGAACTTTATTTCAGCCACATTAGGAAAATGTTATGAGGATATCATTTTGAGGTCTGAGATGACCAAAAAAAAAAAAAAACTTTATTGTAATGTGACGTTAACAAAGCTAAACCATTACTAAAATGGCTTCTGCCTTGAGTCAGCAGAAAGGAAGAAAAAGTCTGGCATTTGGCATCTGAACTGTTGCCGAGCGTGTTACAGGAGACAAGAAGCGCTGATTGGGCCACGTTTAAATCCACCAGTCACTGTGTACTTTTCTCGTGACCTAAGAACATTTGAAATCGAAGAACCGCGCGAACGGTTGTTGAAGAAATTGGTGTACAATGTTCGTGGTCGGAATCGTCTTATTTGACGGAACTGTTAATTGATTGATTGGTTAATGAGTACGCTCCCAATTATTGTGGGTTCCTCTCAGGTGTGTTTGTCATGTGTCCATGCCATGTGATGTTCTATTTAAGCTGTACCTGTACCAATAAACATTTGTGTGTTCTCACTGCAACCTGTGTGAAGCCTGTTTGTCTTTAGCTGGTATCTAGCCAAACTCTGAAAGTAACAGGTTATGGGCCCAGATACGCTGACGTTTGTGCTGATATGGCGTGAGTAAGAAGGCAGTTTGCACATTTAAATTCGGGTCTTAAGGTTTGGAGTACCAGCACCATGAGCGAAAGGACAACTTCACGTTGGTCTCGTCTTGTGTTCGACGGAGACGAAAAGAATTATGAACTGTGGGAGACAAAGTTTTTGGGCCATCTACAGTTGCAGAAATTGAAGGACATCATTTTGAATGGGCGCGCTGTGGGTGCGGATGCAGACGCACTGGCTGAGGATGGCATCAAAGAATGCTGAAGCATATGCTGAACTGATCCAATTCCTCGATGACAAAAGTTTGTCCCTGGTCATGCGAGAGAAGGCATTGAGGCTGCAGATGACGGGCGTGGAGCACTCAAGATCTTGCGGGATTATTATGCTGGTAAGGGTAAGCCCCGCATTGTGAGTCTCTACACAGAATTGACTTCCCTGCAAAAGTTGAGTGGTGAGAGTGTGACTGACTGTCATACACGCTGAGACTTCAATCACAGCGCTGAGGAATGCTGGCGAAGTATTGAGTGATGGACTATTAGTTGCAATGGTTTTGAAGGGGCTGCCAGAATCATTCAAGTCTTTTTCCATTTTTGTCACTCAAAGTGATGAGACTCTTTCTTTTGCGGAGTTTAAGACAAAATTGCGGAGTTATGAGAGCACTGAAGGTATGCACACAGCTGTGGCCGAAGACAATGTTATGGGGGCCCGGGCGCATTCAAGGCAGGCCAGTGCCCCAGCAGGTGTAGGGGTGGTAGTAGAGCACTGAAAGTGGGGACATTGAATGTTTCCATTGTGGCCAGAGAGGACACAAGGCAAGACAATGTCAGCGTGATCAACAGTGGTACAGCCAGGGTAAACGTACCACTTGGCGAGGAGGATGGAAACAACAAACGGCAGGATGATGCACATGGGGTGTATGAGGAGACAGACACATACTTTTGCCTTCAAGTTGATGACCAGTGATTGTCAGCCAGGGAGTGATGTCACCCGAAAGGGATTGATGGTGGATACTGGTGCAACATCGCATATCATCACTGATCTAGCCAAGTTTAAGAGCTTCGACGACAAACTTCCAGGCCGAGACGCACTGTGTGGAGCTGGCTGATGGCACCAGGTGCAAGGGGGTCGCGGAAGCGCCAGAGGAAGTAAGGGGGGAGGGAGGAAGCAGAGGTATGTCTGGTCGACAGTAGAGGGCAAACACCTCAGTGCCACACTGAAGCAGGGCGCTGTACATCCCCTCCTATCCCCAAGACATTTTCTCTGTGAGAGCTGCACCTTCTAGCGGAGGAACGGCAACAGTGATCTTTAAGGAGGGGTGTGAGGATGTCCTGCAGTAAAGATGGTACACGTTTTCTTTATTCATGACCAAACAGGTGCTGTTTTATTTGCCTACTGTGCTAGTAAACAATGACTGTGGATAATCAATGTATGAGTTGCCATGATATTCAGAAGTGGCATGAGATTTTGGGGACACGTGTAATTTTAATGATGTTTCAGAAGTTAGAGAATGTTGTGGATGGTATGTCAATTAAGGGTAAAGTACCCAAAGTCTATGCAATGTGATGTGTGTGGTCCAAGGTTTAAATTTCACTCAGAGTAGGAACAGAAAGCCTGATGTGAGAGAGCCAAGTCAACCCTGCTAGAGTTGCTACACACTGACTTGGCAGGCCCCATTGACCCAAAGTCCAGAGAAGGGTATAGGTATGCACTTTCCTTTACTGATGACCACTCAAGTGCAGTGTTTGTTTACTTTCTGAAGCACAAAAGTGATACAGTGGATGCAAACAGAGAGGTTCCTAGCTGACATAGCCCCATTATGGGAATGTTTACATGTATCAGGTCTGATAATGGTGCTGAATTACTGGACAGGGTTATCAAGTATTACTTTGCAGGAGGAACAGAATCAGACATGAGGACATCAGCAACATACTCGCCACACCAGAATGGAACTGCTGAACGTAACTGGAGAACTCTTTTTTGATATGGCTAGATGTATGCTCTTTAGAAAGTCAGTTTACCCAAGGAGCTATGGCCGTATGCGGTCTAGACAGCAGCGGTGGTGAGGAATAGATGTTTTAACAACCGCACCAAACAGACACCTTATTTTATGCTGAGAGGAAGGAAACCCAATATGTCCAGGATGCAGAAGTTTGGTACTGGTACTGTGTGTTTTACATACAGGCAGGACAGGAAGAAGCTAGACTCAAGGTCTGACAAAGGCATCTTTGTTGGATACGATAAGAACAGCCCAGCCTATATGGTCTATTATCCTGACAGTAGAAAGGTGATGAAACACAGGTTGGTGAGGTTTATGTCCAATATTGAGGGACAAGAGACTGATGACGTGTCTGATGACATTGATATGCGTTATAGCACAACCAGACCTGATCCTGATAAACCCAAGCAGTGTGACATTCTAGAGAATAGGCTAGGCCTAAGCCAGATAAGCCTACAATCAGCTGAGGTTAAGCCAGAATCGCATTCTCCGGATACCCTGAGTAGAGAGAGGAGATACCCTGGTAGAGAAAGAAGGAGGCCAGATTTCTAAGGCATGGAGAGTGATCAGGTGCAGATCAGCATTGGATTTATTTGCTATAAGATGGGTTTCCAATGTACCTCAGACTTTTAGAGAAGCTGTGACTTCATCCAAACTCAAGGGGAAATGTGGATATTACGATGCAATGGTTGAGGAGATAAAATCACTGAGGGGATAACACAACACATTTACTTTGACCAACCTACCTGAGGGCAAGAAAGCAGTGGGGGGGGTTAGCTGGGTGTATGCTATCAAAAACCAATGCTGATGGATCTGATCAAAATATAAGGCCGCTATGTCGCCAAAGGGGTATAGTCAGGGAGTTGGGTGTAGATTATGGAGAAACTTTTTCCTTACTACTGCCTTAAACCTTGACCAGTGTGAGGAGTGTTGATGCCCATGCGAAAGCATGCTCTGGAGAAATTAAATTTCTCCATCAGATGGAAGTTTAAAACTGCCTACACTACACGGCACCGATTGATTATGAAAAGATTTATATGGAAACAGCCAGGACGGGGTATGATGAAAAAATCGCTCAGACCAAATGGAGAAAGATTAGTGTGTAAATTGGAGAAACATCCATTGTATGCGGCTTCAAAACAATCAGGTCGAAACTGGAACAAAATGTTACAATAAAACTATCTGTGCGAAAACATCTTTGCTACAAAACCCAGCTGGCTCATTGTGTTTACAAGGAGAGAAACAGCAGAACATGGGAAAGTGATAATTATTGATATGGGTTTGATTTGATTTGGTATTGCTGCCAGTGATGAGAGAGCTTTAAAAATAAGATGTCAAAGAGATGCTTACTAGGAAAATTCCACATGAAAGATTGGGAGAAGAACTGAAGACATTTTCTAGGGTATAAGTTTGATCAAGTAGCCTGGATGGGGGGAGTGACTATGTCACAGCCAGAGTTATGTTGGGAAAACTGCTGCTGGAAAGATTTGACATGCAACGATTGTAAAACCCAGGTCGACACCTTGTGAACCCAAGTTTTTGACATGATTACACCGATGGTAATGTAAAACCTGATTTGACCCAGAAAATTACAGGAGAAAGGTGGGGTGGGTAGTTTAATCTACCTAACGGCTCATGCACTAGACCGTGATCTGGTTTAGTTGTTAGCAAATTGTCCCCACGTATTTCAGGGAGCCCCAACAGGACGAGAAGAACCAGTGGGATAAACTGTAAAGCATGTAACTGAAATATCTGAAAGGTACAAATGACAAGTTTGCTTTTGTTACAGGAAATGTGATGAAGGGTTAAGGTTGGTGACTTATAGTGATGCAGATTGGGCAGGTGATGAAAATGATTGCATGTTAAGTACATCTGGTTACTGTGATGATAGCCTATGTAAGTGGGTCCTCCTGATTTCTTGGAAGACCAAAAAAGCAGCCAACTGTAGCATTATTCAAACGTTGAGGCTGAGTACATGGTCCTTAGCTTGCCACTATACAAGAGTGTTTGTACTTGAAACAACTGCTTGACACATCTTGATGATTATCAGTATGGTAAACTTCGTATCCTATCGATTTATGAAGACAAACAAAGGTACAATTGCATTGGCAAAGAATCCTGTTAGCAGGACAGAGATGTAAGTCATATTGATATTAAATACCATTTTGTGTTGAGATCAACCTGTAAAGAATGGTAAAAGTGTTTTGGAGTATATTTGCCCAAAACCAGAGGTGCTGGACAGATGCGGTTGCTGACCATCCTTAAGACTAAACCAGCTCTACAAAAACGTTAAGTTACTTTACCTTTTTTCCAACGTTTCTTGTTTGGTTAAAGCCACAGCTAAGATGGAATGCAAATTGGGTTTCCATGATATGATTTTTTTTTTTTTGTTTGTTTTTGGTTTTACTTGTGAATGAATTCTGAATAATGTGGGCGCAAGTTGGGGGTGTTAATTGATTGATTGGGTTAATGGATGAGTATGCTCCCAATTATTGCTGGGTTCCTCTAAGGTGTGTTTGTCATGTGTCCATGCCATGTGATGTTCTATTTAAGCTTTCCAGTGTACCAAGAGACATTTGTGTGTTCTCACGCATGCAAAAACAATGCTGTTGAAGAGCTTGTTTGTCTTAGGGTTTTTCCTAGCCAAACGTGGAAAAGATAAAGTGAGTACGGACGGGGGAAGCATGACGGAAACCTCAGCGGGGTGGAGGGGAAAGTATCGGTGGTGAGGCACAACTGCTCCGCGAAGGAAACAGAAAGGTTTGAGTGGGGAGATAGTGAAGGAAGTATGGTGTAGGAAGGTGAATGGGAGAATGTGGATTATGTAGGGAACCGGTGGAGTGAAGTATAGAAATAGCTAGAGGAGAAAAAACAGAAGAAAAGAAGGATGTGAGGGAAGTCTGACGAAAGGAGTAGGAGATAGCATTAAGTGCATTGTGAGATTTGGGGAACAGTTAGGGGTAAGCAAAATAAACCCGCTAAAACTGACAAGGATCATAAATAGGGACATAGGAAATGTTGAGTTTGCTAAAGTACTTTCTGATGGAAATTTGCTAGTTGGATGTAATAATGAAGAACAGGCAAACAAAGCTCTCAAAGTAAAGGAAGTAGGAGGGATTAAAGTTGTCAGCACAAACAGAGTTGGGGTTGGAACTAAAATAAAAGCTAGTGGTCTCAAAGGGGATTATTTTCGGTGAACACTCTTAGCATAAGCATGGAAGAATTTAAAGGTAATCTTAAAGTGAGGAAAAGTAGAGCAATGCGCATAGGCCAAAAGTCAGTTGTTGAAGGGGTTAGGAAAGACACTGAAACTGAAACAGTAGGGATAGATTTCCCCAAGGGGAGTGGGAATTCCAAAAAGAGTGATGTTGGGGTAATGAGTTATGGTGAGAGGGGTTTATCACCCAGAGGCCGGTGAGGATGTTTGTTGCCAGGTTGGGCCTTGTTGCTACCAGATGGCAGAGCAAGATGCTGCGTGTGGAGGAAATCAGCCCAGTCCATCAGGCAGTGAGGAAGGGTAAAACCAAAGCGTTGTGCTTCGTGGTGAGGTCACTTGTCTTTCAGGGGATGTAGTATTCAGAAGGGAGGTGGTGGAGTCCAGAAAAGGAGAACGGAGGAGACGTTAGCATGCTGAGGCAACAAAGCTAAGTTAGAACCAAAACCACGAAACAAAAGTGCTCTCCAGCCAGGGGATTTTAGTTCAGAAATAAAGACACTCAGAAGAATTCTTATGGTTCATTGAAAATAAAAATTGTTGACATTGTTGCTCGGTTAATAATGGTAGCAAGGGATTGAATCAAAAACAAAAAAGAAATACAGGTAGGTTGTAATAACGGCATGCCTCATATTGGATTAATTGGGCTTGACACCAGGAAGAAGTTAGGGATGAACTTCAGATAAGGCT